>NW_025893896.1:0-3747 GCF_002878395.1 Capsicum annuum | reverse complement strand
AGTGGTACGTAGTTCTGGGGCATGTGACACTCGGACTCAGACCCAACTCGATGTTAAACACTACTCCCTTATTACTTATATGCTCATACTTTAGGAAATCCGCCTTACAATAGCATAAAGGTTTATAAAATGAAAACCAGTTATGTTTCTCTTTCTTTAAATCATAATCTGGATAAACAAATGTGGATTTCATATCTTATCTCAGGATCAAAAGATCAATCTTTGCTTTAAACCTTGGTATAAACTTATCAAAGGAGCTTAAGAGCATAATCTTCTTGAAATCTCAAAACTTATACTTAGTACTTATAATATATGCTTAAATTCTTAGAAATTCATGACAAAACTTCATGCTCAATAATTATCTTGAAATACTTCAACAACTCCGGTCAAAATAATGAAATTCAAATCATAATATGAGTCATATAAATCAAAGGATGAATATATGTAAATCTTGATGTACATAAAGCCTTTAATATCATGGTAATATTATCCCTAAAAAAAAACTGAAAATATTTAAATCAATATTTCAATTCAAACTCAAGATATACAAATCATAATAGATAATCTTCAAGTTAAAACATAAATATATCAGAACGAATATTGTATTTTAATACTTCAATCACATGATAATTTTATAAATTCAAGACAAGATAATTTGGGTATGAATCCTAATTGAAGATAATATAACTTTAATTTTAAAATAAGTTTTGGGCACAATGATGGAAGAATTTTCTTATTCATAAACTCCAAATACCTGTAACCCCTTGCATTTCTGGTTAGAACAAAAACTACGTGTTTCTATGCGTAGATGAGCCAAAAGCCATAAATCCTATGCAAATTTGGCATGTTAAAAAATTATGTAGTGTGGAACCTATTGAGAATGAATTGAGATGATATAGGTCCCCAAACCCAAGGACGAGTTGAAAGCTTTCCTATCGTTCGAGTTTGAGTGAGCGTCAAAACTTGGGTCAATATCAATCAGCCATAAATATTTGTATATAATGAATTAGGAGGCCTAGTGTATATCAAATGAAAGATCTTAGAATTATCTTTCCAACGCCATTGATTTGGCTTTAATTCAATATCGTAGTAGAAAGTTATGCTTATTTTACTTTGAAGTATTTGTCTGCCAAAACGTGACGACGAGGCTAACGACCTATCAAATGTGTGATGGCCCGTCAGACCTGGTCGTCAGCCTAAGGTAGTGAATGGTGAAAGCCAGCCCAAAATTGATGACTTGGGTGATGACTCACTTGAGTGACGGCCCATCAACCTTGGTCATCAATTGATGTAATTATGCAATTTTTTCAGGTTCCTTAGGGGTATTTTGGTCTTTTTCTCACTCCAAAAACCTTTCACAGGAATTAAATCACCCCCTTAAGTGTTATTAATCAATCACTATCAGTGTTACAACATCAAAAACTTCCCCTTCACTCTCAAAATAAGATAAAACTAGGGTTTTCTCGAAGAATAAAAAATTTTAGAAAAGCAAGCCTTAACTTCAAGAATTTCTAGGAAAGAGTTGAGATTCAATTTCTTCTCATTAAATTAATTAATATAAGGTACGTGGGATTTATCCTAAAACTACATGGGCTTGTTGAAATATTCAAGTATGATTTAAAGATCTATCAAGATTGAATTTAGAAAGGGGTTTTGTAATTCATGACTTTATTATGCTTGATGAATGTTTAATTGTATTGTGATTTCATCTTTAGGTCTTTTCTCCTAAATTGATTTACATCTATATGTATATGTATGATATTGAAAATTTGATTGAGAGCATTATCATTTAAATCCCTCTCTTTGGTGATTTAGAGTTTATGAACGGTTGAGAATGATTTGAAATGCATGATTTTTGGCTTGAAAATATTTTACTCAATACCATAGTATTTTGAGCATTATTTAGAGATTGATAAGAGGGAGTTCCTTGATATAAATATGTTTTGTTTAAAAGAGAAATATTTGCACGAGATTAAGGACTTTGACATGAGCACCTTGTATCATTGAAATGTTGACAAAGAGATTTGCATACATGTGTTCACTTGAATATTTAAATAAAGAGTTCTTGATTCAATTTATTGATATGGTGTTCCTAAACATATGTTTTTAAAATAAATAATATAATATACTATTAGTGGCTCAGAGATGTTACTTGCAAGTCAATGGTATGACAATACCATTTATGTGTATGCCATGACAGAGTTAAAGATTTCAGAGTATGTTTTCAGAGAATGCCTGTTTAAAAAAAATAAAAATGGGCATAAAGAAAGATGCGTGGTTACTCAAAGAAGGCATGAGTTTAAGTAACTCTCAGCCTGAAATCGTATTTGGCGATACGGGTAGATTATTATTGTATGCTGGCGATAGCCGTGTGGCGTAGTTGACATAGAGACTTTGACCCTTGTAGCACACTTGGGTTGGGGGCTTGGCTGTCGAGTTAACGGTAGATTTTATATAGCCCATGGAATTACTTTATCGTAGGGTATACCACCTAGCGCAGAAGTAATACAAAGAGTGTCACAGAGTTCAGATGATTTGACAAAGTTTTTTAAAATAGCCTATGTGATTTCTTACCATATGATATGTTTATGAACTATTTTAAACTACTCTCATATATGTTGAATATAAATGATTATTTTGGATTTTCTCTGCATACCAGTGCATCTATATTGACCCCCCTCCCCTACCTCCAAGGTTCTTGGGCTCAATCTAGGGGTCCTGATAAGCAGTAGATTACTCTAGACAGAAGTGCAGATTTTAGTTTGTAAGCCTTCTATGTTTTAGAAGGCTTGTTTATTTTCAGACATTTATTTATGGTTTTTGTCTACTGGGGCCTTGTCCCAATTTTTAGATATCTTTGCTTCATATGTAGTAGAGGTTTCGCAGATGGAGTTAGATATTATTTTAAATATTGTTGAACTGTAGTCTTTGATATTATGTTGTTTTCAGAGCATGACCATGATCCCTTATTCAACATTATTTTCTTTTCTGTATATAAATAGTGTATGTGATTAGAAGTTAGATGGGAATCTGGGCCTTTATTGTTCGAATTGCTTGTCAGGTCCAGGGCCTTGGTTCGGGTTGTGAAAAACTTAGTTCAGAGCACGGTTTATGGTCCTAGGGTGTCTGCGAAATTACATTGGGTAGAGTCTTGTTTATAGGTGTGTAGCGCACCACACTTATAAGTAGGAGGCTAGTTGGTGTTTAGGAATATTTCCCCTCTTTGTGATTTAGTTCGTGCTTTTGAGTCTAATCAGTCCCCTAATCAGGTTATCTCTTATATTTAGAAAAAGTAGCCATGCCTCTCCGTCGCTCAAACAATCAGAATACTCAGGATGATGAAGTATGCCCCACCCATGAGATGCAGACCCATAACAGAGGGCAGACCCCAGAACCTGTTCCCACCCTGGTGAGAGATTTTGTTGTGGCTAGAAAGGTGTATAGGAATTGTGTTGTTTCTATTTACAGTTGGGATACTGTGGCCAACCTCACGGAGCTAGATATGGTTGACTTGATTCCATCTTAGGGATGCATTGGCTCCATTCGTGCTATGCCACACTAGATTGTAGGACCCAAAGAGTCACTTTCTCTTCTCGAATGAACCAGTTATAGAATGGGAGGGTCATTCTTTATCACCTAGAGGGAACTTTATATCCTATGTTAGAGCTCATAAGCTCATTTCCATAGGTTGTCTATATCATCTAATTTAAGTAAAAGATTCTAATGTTGAGAGTCCATCTCTTCAGT
>NW_025893895.1:0-1928 GCF_002878395.1 Capsicum annuum | reverse complement strand
GACAAAAGTATGGTGAAGGGTGTGAGGATGAAGCAAATCATAAAAGAGGGGTGGAGAAAGATGAAGATCTTGAACCTAATATTCAACAAATCAGTAAAGCAGGCACATCAGTTATTTGAAGAAAGATGCAAAGAAAGGTAGATCAACATTGCCTCTCCAATGTAGAACAAAGAGAAGGGATAAAGCATTCAAATCTGATCAATGATTGATAAGGCTTTATTTTGAAATATTAGATTCGTTAATTCTCAAAATTCCTTTGATAGAGTAATGGAACTAAACAAGAGGAATCACAATTCATTCATAGCTTTAATGGAACCTTTTCAAGATCCACAAGATCTAGATCAATACAAAAGAAAACTTGGTTTTGTAAATGCAATGATAAATTGCTCAGCTAAAATCTGGATTTTCTGGGAAGAGGAGTGGTAAGGATTTTTTTATGTTGGATACAGTTCAACAAATTACTTTGAAGTTCATCAGGAATAGTAAGGAATTTCTTATTACTACTATTTATGCTAGATGTAATGCTCTGAAAAGGTTAGAATTGTGTAAAGAGCTTAAATATATAGCGGAAAACAATCATCAACCTTGGATGACAAGGGAAGATTTCAACATCATTTTTAATGAAGAAGAAAAGCTAGGGGGGTTTACCTTTTACTCAATTTGAGGTAACTGATTTTAATCTTTGCATTAAAAATTGTGCTCTCACAGAAGTTAAATACACTGGAAGCATGTACACATGGTGGAATAGGAAAATTGAAGGGGAATGCATTTTTAAGAAATTGGATAGGATTTTGATGAATTAGGCTTTAATGGATATTTTCCCCTCAACTGAAGTACACTATCTGATAAGGCAAGGATCAGATCACGCTTCATTACACATAATATGCATCACATTAGAGGATACGATTGCTAGGCCATTCAGATTCTTGATTTTTTGGGTGAAACATGATTATTTTAAAGAACTAGTAAAGAAAAATTGGAATGTTGATTTTGTAAGGAATCCTTTCATTGAATTCCAAGAAAAGTTTAAAAATGTTAAGAAGGCATTGTCGATTTGGAGCAAAAGCTACTTATGGCAACATATTTCGAAATATTGATACCTTGGAAGATGTCATTAAGGTCAAAGAGTCACAATTTGAGATCATGCCCACAATAGATAATAAAGCAGAACTCCATAAAGAAGAAGATAAACTACGAAGATAGATGAAGATTGAGGAGGAATTTTAGAAATAAAAGGCAGGTATGAAATGGTTTGTAGAGGGGGATAAAAACTCTAGTTTTTTTATGCTTTTGTTTAAGATAGAAGGAAGAAGTTACACCTGTCAGAAATCAAAAATATATAAGGTATACTTCTTCAATCAAGCCAACAAATAGGAGAAGAAGCTGTGGATTTCTTTACTGAGCAGTTTATTGAAGGAAGAGTGAGTCAAGAATGGGAAGGATTACAATGTATTCTTAATTTGATAAATGAATGAGGATCAGAATAAGTAGAGGATTAGGTTACCATATTGTGATGAAGTAAAGAATGTAGTCTTTGACCTAAATGGAGATAGTGCAGCAAGCCAGATGGATTTTTAGGGACATTTTTTCAAAGTTGCTAGGACAACATTAGTGGTGATATCACCAAATTGGTAAGAACTTTTTTCTATTGACAAGAGTTGCAATCATTACTCATACTAACTTGGTGCTTTTGCTGAAGAAGGAATTAGTGAAGAATTTCTCAGATCTTGGACCTATAAGTCTAAGCACTTTCACTAATAAAATCATATCTAGAGTTTTGCATGAAAGAATGGTTGTGGTACTTCCTAATATAATTTCTCAGAATCAAGCTGGATTTATGAAGCATAAGAGAATTAATGATAATGATCTATTAACTCAGGATATTATCAAGGACATAAATATGCTAAATAGGAATACCAATGTAGTGG
>NW_025893894.1:0-8638 GCF_002878395.1 Capsicum annuum | reverse complement strand
TTTTAAAACCTATCTATACCTCTCCTTAAACCCACCATAGCCAACCTTATGCACCTCCTCACTGGGATATCTGCACGTCTCCCCTTCAGTTAGAAGAGCTCATGTATAGCCGGGTTAGTAATCCTAGAACTGTGTCCATAGGTAGGAGCCCCTAGTCAAGGGGGGTTTGGGTGTGGTGGGTGTCTTTGGTCCGTGAGTGTATGTTGCTACTAGGTGGGTGTCCTATTTCAGATGTCCTATTTCTTATCTCTAATTTCATATTGTGCTTATTTATCTTATTTCGTATTGCTCTGATTTTTATTTTATTATGGCTTATTCCTTATTTATGTTATTCCATCCATCCTTCTTCATGTTTCATTACGCTCTTATTTACTATTCTTTATCTTGAGCCAGGGGTCTATCGGAAATAGCCTTTCTACTTCTTCGGAGGTAGCGGTATGGACTGCGTACATTTTACCCTCCCCAGACCCCACTTTGTGAGAATACACTGGGTTTTTTATTGTTGTTGTTGTCCCCTTCACATACCCAAACTATCTCGGTCTCACTTCCCTCATGGTTTCCACCACGAAGGACACTCCCACCTTTTGTCTCAAATAAGCTGAAAATGCATCATGTCATGCCTAGTCACTCATGTCCTCAATGAGCTAAACATGTGTTGTGTCATGTCATGTCTAATCACTTCTCCTTAATACTTCTTTGGTCTACCTCTACCTCTTCTTAAACCAATCATAGCCAACCTTTCACACTTCCTCATTGGGACATGTGCACATCTCCTCTTCACATATCCAAATCATCTCAGTCTCGCTTCCCTAATCTTGTCTACCATGGAAGGTACTTCCACCTTGTCTCAGATAAGTTGAAGATGCATCATATCATGTCTAATTACTCGTGTCCTCAATAAAATCTCATATCTAATCACGTTTTCCTAATGCTTTTAAATGTATCCTCTCCTTAAACCCACCATAGCAAACCTCGTACACCTCTCTGTACGTCTCCCCTTCACATACCCAAACTATCTCAGTCTCACTTTACTCATGGTTTCCACCACGAAAGACACTCCCACCTTGTCTCAAATAAGCCGAAAATGTATCATGTCATGCCTAGTCACTCAGGTCCTCAATGAGCTAAAGATGTGTCATGTCATGCCTAATCACCTTTCCTCAATATTTTTTTGGTTTACCTCTATCTCTCTTTACACCCACCCTACCCAACCTCTCACACCTCCTCTCTGAGGAGCGCATCTCCTCTTCACATATACACACAAACCATCTCAATCTCGCTTGCCTCATCTTCTCCACCAAAAAGAGCACTCCCACATTATCCTAGACATCTTCATTCCTAATATTATTTCTCCTAGTATACATTTGAATCATACTTTAGTATTATTAGAGTGAATTAAAATTGCACATTAATTAGGAAATGAATTGATGGTCTGCTTATATGAACTTGGGTAATCCTATCCTCATGAACTAGCTTTTGAAATTGAGTTACACCCACATACCATATCTTTACAAGTAAATCTCTCCAATAATTTCCGTAGTTACCAGCACAACATAAATCTACTAATAATAATTTCTCACACATATACAACTATCATCAAGATTGACACAAGCAGTAAAACCCCAACAAATCTAACCCACAAATAGAACAATCAATTTTAAGATACCCCAAAGCAAAAATAAAATAAATATTCCACGCAAATCACTTCATTTAGATCAAATTTAAGCAATTTCAAATGAAATTTTGGGAGTTAAGAAGGGTAATAGGTAACCTGTCGGAAGTAGCAGGATGGGGGGACAGTAGCTCTAGCAAAACTGGATGTTGAAAAATGTAGAAACCCTTTTGAGTTTTACTATTTATATGCCACCACAATATATAATATTCTTGTATGATCTGTAATTTTTTGAAATGATAAAAACTGAATTTTACCGTTGGATGTTCACTTTTTGCTTTTATTGTTGACTGAATTTTACTGTTGGATATTCACTTCTTGCTTTTATTGTTACTAGCTTAGCTGTATGCGTAATATTTAATTATTTAAAATTAAATAATTTTATTTATTATAGAGATTTTTAATGAATTGTAAAAGTTTAAATATTTTTTGAAAGATTCAATAAACATAAATATATATTTTAGTGTAAGCACATATATATTTTATCATCAGAAATTCTAAGTGGTTGATAGATCATTAGTTTTGCGTTTGTCATGCATACCTCTTTTCCTTGTTGTTAACGCCAAGAGAGTCGCATCAATTTGAATCATATTTGTGGTATGATTATTTTTTCTTCAATATTTAAAATTTTTCCTTGTCTTTTAAGTCAAGGCATGGTTATTTTTTTTCCTATATTTAAATTTTTTTTACTTGTTTTTAAAGTCAAATCCTTACAAAATCATTGATTATATTCTTATTACGTACTTAAAACTTTTTTGATGCTTCTTAAATTTTTCTAATTCTAACATTTATATATTTATTTCTAGATTTTTCAAATTTTCTTAAAATCAAATTTGGTTGATTTATAATTCTTAAACTAATGAAAAAAATATTAGTTGTTATTAAATCTGATGACGATACTTCTAAGGTTCTTCACACTTTTAATATATTATAGATATAGATTATAGATATAAACTATAGAGATAGTCATAGGGGTGTACAAAGGTCGGGTTGGTTAGGTTTTTGTTAAAAAAAAAAAAACACCAAACCAATTATGTCGATTTATTAAAACTATAAACCAAATCAAACCAACATAAAATTGATTTTTTTTTATTTAGGTTTTAGTCAGTTTTTTTGGTTTTTTCGGGTTTTTTTTTTTTTTTTTTTATAATCTTAGTTTTTACAATTATATTGTGATCGAATACTAGATCAAATATATTTTCACTCATGTGCTAATGAAAAATCATAATTATGAAAAAATAAGGAGCGAAAAACTTTCTTGAAACTAAAAAGTGAGATGAAGAGTGAAAAGTTTAGGTTTTAAGTTTATATTGGATTTTCGATCATTTAATTAGCAATTAATGGACAAATATTACAACTTAAAGACCCAAATCTAAATATATATCTACATCTACTTTCAAATTATTGAAAATTACTAAAATTAGTTGAGAAAGTACATATATATATATATATATATATTATGTCGGTTTGATTCTGGTTCGGTTTGACTATTTTTGGTTAACACCAAACCAAACAAAAAATGATCGTTTTTTTTTCTAACGCCAAACCAATCAAACCAAATCATAAGTCGATTTTTTTCTAGGTTTGATTTGGTTCGTCAGTTCGGTTTGACTTGACGGTTTGGTCTGTACACCCCTAGGTATAGATATAGACTATAGATATATATTATGATATAGATATTAAGTGACTTTCTTGTAGTACTCCCTTTGTTCCATATTAGTTGTTTTTTTTTTATACTTATATTGAGAATTTATAAATAAAAAGATAATTTTACTAATATATTTCTTAAGAAATTTCTTGGGATTTTTACAAAGAAGTGAGAACACTTTCAAAAGAATAAATTGCAAGGATAGTATAAAAAAAAAAATATTTTCTTGTTTTAGTAAGGCGAACAAATAATATAACACAATTATTTTTAGTAACATGATCAACTTATATGGAACGGATTATAAGAGAAAAAAATGAATATCTTTATCATTTACTGATTTTTTTTCATGATTTAATGGATAAGTAAATGATTTATTTTTGTTTTTTGTTTTTACTGTGATATCAGGTGAGTTTCACGTTTACCCAAAAAAAAGGGTGAGTTTTACATATCTATATATATTATAAAGCAGAGGACGAAGCACCGGAAGAAGTCACGTGGCATTTTTATGGACAAGTTCTAAAGCATTGTAATAAAACCTTTATAATTACTTGGATTTAAAAATATAAAGCTTTAATCTAAAAAAAAATTACCATTTAATATCCGTACTAATTTACAGTGTAGCTCAGGTTTGCGGATATGTATAAAAGCCACAATAATATTAAATTTTGTTTAACTATAACTTCCTCCCTAATTTTAGCTTGTAATTGTTATTTCAAATGCTTATCACAATTTGATTTAAATTTTAATTTAAAATTGAAATTATGTTATTCATCTTTATCTCAACTATACAATTCAAAAAATAAAGCATCATCATAAAATAGATAAACCAATAGGTTCAGTAGTAATTCACAAAAATTACAATGTTGCCAATATCCAGTAAAAAATAATTAATAATAAATACAACAAAACGTGATAGTGGAGTCTTCCATTTGCTAATGTGTTGTTCACACGAATAATGATCACTAAAAAGCCACAATAATGTTGAATTTAGTTTAACTATAACTTCCTTCTAATTTTAGCCTGTAATTGTTATCTCAACTCATGTTTATCATAATTTAATTTAAATTTGAAATTATATTATTCATCTTTATCTCAACTATACACTTCAAATATCATCATAAAATAGATAAACTAATAGTTTCAGTAGTAATCTACAAAATTACAGTGTTGCCAATATCCAGTAAAAAATAATTAATAAGAATTACAACAAAACGTGATATTGGAGTCTTCCATTTGGTGATGAGTTGTTCACACGAATAATGATAACTAAAAAGTCACAATAATATTGAATTTAGTTTAACTATAACTTTCTCCCTAATTTTAGCCTGTGATTGTTATCTCAACTCATGCTTATAATAATTTAATTTAAATTTGAAATTATGTTATTCATCTTTATCTGAACTATACAATTCAAATAATAAAGCATCATTATAAATAGATAAACCGATAGTTTCAGTGACATCCCAACAAATACAGAGTTGCCAATATCCAGTAAAAAATGTCTACTAAAATTAAATTCATTCATGAGATATCAAATACGAAATGCAATGGAACTTAAAAGTTCGCGTAGTACGATTGTGGAATATTTCAAAATATGGAAATCCCGATAAACCGTTATCATTCGAAATGCTTTTGCAAGACGAAAAGGTATGTGTAATTTATGCATATTTTATTTTAATAATTTTATTTGCTTTATAATACGCTCAAATATGAATTATTATTTGTTTGTAGGGTGATCGCATTCAGGTATCAATTGGAACCTGAATATGTTGGTGAGAGGATTATGGGCAGTGTCGCTGACCTTGAGAACGCCGATATAGGTCTCAAGGGAAACACTGTTACTTCTTCAAGATAAATGATGAAGTAGTGATTGATGCAACCATGAAAGGAAACATGGCAAGACTAATCAACCACTCATGATGCCAAGTTGCTTTGCAAGGATCATGAGTCTTGGAGAAGACGAGGATCGGATTATTCTTATATCTAAAAAGGATGTTTCAGCAGAGGATGAGTTAACATTTGATTGCAGGTTTGAGGTTGATCAGAATGATGAGCTTAAAGTCCCTATCTTTGTGGAGCTCCCAACTGTAGGAAATTCATGAATTAGAATATAATAGGTAGATATTATTGACTCTCACTTCCTTTAGCATAGGTAGAGATTATTGGCTCTCACTTCCTAACTGTTGAGAATTGTGGGATATTTTGATCTTCATCCACAGTCAATTTATTGTTAATTTGATTCTTTTGTTTATGCTTGACATGCACATATCTATATAACTTCATTACTGTTTCAGTCAGGAAAGAATTTGTAGTTATTGTAACTTTTTATCATTTCCGGAGACATGTATGCACAGTAAGAGCCATGAGGGATACACGAAAATAACTAATTCATAGTAACTTTACATTCAAACTTGATAAACTCAATAAACTCTTAGTATTCCAAAGGTGAAATATGACTCTAAGAGGAGCAAGTACATGGTGCAGCAATCCACCTTGGTAAAAAGGTAGATTAGTGTTACAGTGACAAACATGGTGCAAAGTTCAACTTACAGAGCACCATGCTAAGTTAAAAGATGGCCTAATTAAATGATTCTCATGTTGATAACCAAAAGATTAAGTCGGCCAAGAATTAACTCTTTGTACCTAACAGAAACTTTTTCCAGGATAACGAAAGCAATATAATTTTTGAAGAGAACTAGAAAACTCAATCACACGTTCTGCCGAAGAGATAGAAGTTACGACATCAGAAAATAAATTGATTTTTTTTATATTACGTGATCAGGTTAGAATGGATTACACTAAAACATATACTAGCTAAACACATGGGAGCTGCTGAGATAGGAGAGCACACCTTCTTATTAAGATTAATGACTTTACTGCTATCGGCTTGGTCTAGGTGGAACCTAGACAGAGAATTAAAAATTAGAAAATAAGAATTTGATGAATACAATAATAGAAAAGGTAAAAGAATTGAGAAACAAATTACTTTGCTAACTGAAAATGAGTTGCAGCCTAAGAATACTTTGCTAAACAAATTAATATGCGAGTACGTATACTAGAATTTATAATAACTGTATAGAACCCTGCATCACTCGAATACACTATTTCACCAGATTGCATTAGTTCCTAGACATAATACTAAAATTTTCAGTCTGTTGCTTTTGTAAGTCTAAAATTTCTAACCATAAAGTAATGTTCTATTACAAGGAAGGTCTTTTAAATTTCAAGTATTGCACTACACTTGCCTAAACAAGAATTTTAATTGGAGTTCCCTTAGCATAGATGATCACTTCTTTGACGATTAGAATCACTTCACAACAAAAATAACAGTGACACTGCTTGAACTAATCACTTACATAACAAGATTAACAGTGCTACTGGCCAAACTAAATACAAAAGAAAGGAAAAATATATCTCTAACAAACCTAGCCAAAAATCATGCAAAAAGTGGAGAGCATCTTCATTTTTTTACTATACAATAAATTTAACTCAGCAGAATCTTTTTACTCTTCTCTTTGCCTTTATTAAAGACTCAAAAGTTGATTTTTTTATCAAGAAATTATACTCAATAGAAGAAAGAAAAAGAAACAAGTTCAGAACTTCAGAATTCTTGATTGCTTGCACAAAATTTGACTTTGTGTAAAATTTCATATAACCTTTATGCACCATCCACTCAACCCAACCATCAAAACAGAAAAAAGAAGGACAAAATTTTACCACCTTCTTGGGCAACTTTGCAATCTCCGATTTAGTTCTTTTGACAAAAGAACTACCACACTTGCTTGCTCAAGCATTTACAAAATGTACTACATAACCCCATGAAGTATCGCTAATACTCATCAACGATTGATTAACTCAAATCGATGGGATTAACAACACATTCCGAATAAAGCATCAAAGGAGATTCCTAAGAATTTAAAGGGAGATATCATAATTGGTGACAGGTACATGCAATAGATACATAAAATACAGTAAAAGCAAAATAAAATATGGAGGCAAATAGGTACATATAAGTAACGCATCTAAAATCTGATTGGGTAGTATCAACCACAAATGAAGTTCATTCCCTTGAAGTTAATAGGTGAAGTAATGAGGGTAGTACATCGAAATATATTTTTCATTAACAGATCTGAGCTCAAATACCTGAAAAACAATAAGCACAGCTTGGTTATAGCTCGAACCTAAATACATAACACCTGGTGTGAGTTTAAGGCGACTTGAATTGTATTTGGTTTAAAGTAGTTTGTTTTAAAGTTTTGATTTTTTGAAGCTCAAGATCGAACAAAAGAGAGAAACAACAAGATAACTCAGAAAATGATGAAATATTACCTGATTAGATATGATAGTTGACGAAATCGAAAATATATAGAGTGATGAAAACCGATCGGAGATGTGAAGAAGAAGAGGAACGGTGTACACTTTTTATTTTTTATTTTTCATTTTTGCCTTTAGGATTAGAAAGAAGAGACTCTTGCCATTTTATTTTTAGATATTTCTTACATTAATAATTGGACTTGGGTATTTAACATTGATAATTGGGCTTGAGTCTTGCTGTCTAAGTGCTTTGATAATTATTTTAATTTTTAATGAATGGCCCAAATGACTGCATTTAATTATTTTATACGTATAAAATTTGATTTTTAATAAATTATTTTCTATAATTTTTACTCACTTCTTTTCAATTTATATGAAATATTTGAAATAGGTATGAATTTTAAATATTTAGTAAGACTTTCAAAATTTATAATATAAATAGTTATACACGTTTATACTCGCAATATATAATTTCTTTGTAGGTGAAATTAACATTTTATAGTTATTTTACTTAATATATAAATGTTTTATTCTTTTGATGACTTGCTAAATCAAAGAGTATGTTATATAAATTAAATAAAAATAGTTTAATATTGTAGACCAAAATTTCATTGAGAAATGAGATACTTTAATTTGAAGTAATTAGAAATAATATTGTAATATTATTCACACATTAGAGTGTATTAGAATTAGAAGTTTTGTAATTGACAAAGTTAAGTATTTTTAGTGTTTAAAATGAAATTGAAAGATAACATTTTATTTTTAAAAGTGTAGATGAAATTGAATTAATAAATTAAAAAAATAAAATGGAAGCTAAGGGATATAATTAGAACTTTTAATTGATTAAAAATATAAAGTTAAAAGTCCAACAACAGAATTAATAATTACTTAATATACTATAATTTACTATTTTTTAAAAATTAATCAATACTGATATTGTTCTTTTTATATCAAAATATGTAAACAATTAAAATTGTGGTTTGTTATTAGGTATGAGTTGTAAT
>NW_025893893.1:0-4889 GCF_002878395.1 Capsicum annuum | reverse complement strand
TTCAACAATTCGCTAGCCTTCTCCTTAGTATTTTCACTACAACCAACTTGTATTAGTAGCAATAGCTTCTGAAATGCACCAACTTGAAGTGCTTCATTAATAAGCACAACATTATCCTTTTTTTCATTCTTCCCAATTAGTTTCCATAAGATTGAAACTGAAAATTCAGTTGCCATATCTGAAACTCTTAACAATTTGTTGATCAAAACAGGAATAGTTAAGGCATAACTATTAGCCCTCTTTCTCCCTTTCTCTGAGTTGCAAAGTCCAGACAAAATTCCTAATGCTTTTTCACATATTCTCTTCTCACTATCCACAAGTGTCTCTATAAGCAATTCCACTAACCCCAAATCAACAAATTTTGATCTTGCCTTCTCATTTGATAATTATGATGAATTAACCATATGGTAAATTGTTAATAAAGAAGCCTTTGTAGTAGTAGGACAAATTGGCTCTTTCACAAGCTTCACTAAAGATTCCAAAGCTCCATCAATCTTTAGTAACTCTTCTACTCTCCATATTTCCTCCATTCTCATGACTTCTTTGAGCAAAAAAACTGAATTCCTCCTACTTGATAAACTCCCACACTTCAAGAACCAAATCATACAATTTAAAGATGATTTTGAACCAAGAATTGACTTGGACTCACCATCTAGAGGCAATAATATTGTCAAAGTTGATAGAATTTCTTCCATTGTGATACGGGTACGATCATGATCGGGGTCCAAGGAAAATCAAGTTTTGGAAGTCAAGTCTTCCAAGGGAAGTCAAGTTTTGGAAGACATATTTTGGAAGACAACAAACACTTTGTAATATTTTGGAACTTCTCTCTTTCATTGGAGAAGCCCCAATTCCGAAAACTCACTAGTAGAGTGATACTAGCGTTGTCTCTTGGCTAGAAACTAGGGTCTTGGGGTTCTTTGAGTTCCTCTTGGTCCAAGTAAGAGCTTGGTATTAATATGCATTAATCTTAGGGTCCTTTCTCTTGTTAGGGTTCTTAGATCATTGAATATTGTGTGTCAAGTTACTATCCCTCTTGTAATCTTGTTAATCTTATGTTGTTGGAATCTTGTTAGGGTCCATAGTTCTTGAACTAGTTTTGGGTTGTTAAGACTACATCAACACTTGTCTAACTATCTATCTTTGTTTCTTTTCCTAATCTTGTAGTTTGTGTTGTTGTTGTTCAAGCCGTTTGGTTATTGTTGTTGTAACATTATTGTTCTTTATTTTTATTGTCATAATATAGTTTGGTTTGCTGCTGGAAAATAGGTGTTAAACACCTCATTACATGGTCTTCTTATTGTGTTCTTGAATCCGAGAGAGGTCATCAAAAGGGTTCATAGTTCTTGAACTAGTGGACTAATTTTGGTGTTTGTGTTGTTGTGTTCTTGGGGAGTTTGATATCAAAGCAAGGCTAGTTGTGTTCCTACACTACCAATCTTGGGTTCTCTTGGACGAAAATTCAAAAAAAAAATTGAAAACTGGAAAAAAATTCCAGAAAAAGTGCAAATCTGTCCATTTTGTGTTCTTGGCTGAAAATTGTGTTATTGTTATCTTGGCCAAGATTTTTTTGTTGTGTGTCTAGAACTTGTAGTCTTTTGTTTGTTTAGATTGTTTCTAGTGTTGTTTCTTTCTCATCAACACCAAAAAGTATACAAATCTAAGATTAAACTTGAACTTGTTGAAGTTGTTGATGTGAACAAGGTGTGGCCTAGTTGGATATTGTTGTTACCTAAACCTTGGCCGATTTGATGGTCTTGTTGTAGTGGAGTTGGAAATTGAAATTGTTGTTGTTCTTGGAGTTGTTGTTGTGTTCTTAAGTTTCTTCACCCTTTCATCATCGTGTTAATCCTTAAAGTGCAAACTAGATCTAAAAAGGTGAAAGACAAGCTTGTAGTAGTTGTTAGTGAAAGACTTGTCCCTATCACTTTAAAGACTTTTCATCTACTTTTTCTTGATTTAAGGACCTTGTTTCAAGGAGAAAGTTCAAAGAAGTCAAGTTTTGCTTTTGAAATTTGAACAAAAAGGCTCCAAGACCACTTTTCCCTCCATTAACCAAATCCACCAATTCCAAATTGTATATTGATCAAGACTTGAAATTGAGAAATAAAATTTTGATAAAAATTGAGGCCAATAGTGGACTGCCACATCACTAAAATACTGTTCACGCAATATTTTTTAGTTTAAATTTTAGATTTCTTAATTTCATTTTATTATTTCCTAGTTTCGTTTGTTTGCTCGACACGAATTGACAACCTAGTAATACCCTACTAGCTTGTAAGTTAGTTTTGTGTACGTTCTTCGTGTTAATGTTGTTTGTTGTGTGCGTTTCTTGATTTTGAGTCATAGTATCTTTTTTGGTTCAAGTTCGTACATTACTTATTTGAGTCATTTCAAACAAGAATCTACTTCGACCTCGAGCCACAATTGGGACCAAGTAACCTCATTGGAGTATAAGCGAGTTATCAACACTTGTAAGGACAATAGAGTGAAAAATCCAAAGTGTGAAAGTGAGGGATTGTGGACTATTTTGAGACGCATTATGGACTGTTTTGTGATGAATTGTGGACTGATTTTTGCTAATCTTTAATGTGTTTGTTGTTTTCGTGTTGTTTGCTTAGTAGCTATTGATGGGTACAATAGCGAATGAAGCTGAAATGCCTAGTTGGGTTAAATCCATCATGGTAAGGCTTGATGCCATAGATAGGTGAATAATGGATAGAATGGAAAGGGACGGAAGGCTCTCTGTGCAAGAAGTTGGATAACTTGATAGAGCATCCAAGCCTTCCTAATCAAATTTCCATGAATGGCCATGCTCCACTTGAGCTACAAGGTAATCAAACTAACTTTTGCACTATAGTGAATGAGGATAATAGCCAACTAAGTGTGAATGATAGTTTGTCTTTAAGTGAGCCGAATGTGCCTTCATTTTGTGATGATAATGTACAACTTGAGATTGTGGATACACTAGTTGATTCACCTAGCATTGAAGCCATTGTAGAAAGTGGTAGTACATTGTCTTATGGAAGTCATAAAGACCAACTTGTGTGTGAAAATGATGATGTTGAACATGTTGGCCGAATGACTAAGGATGACCCTCTAGTTTTTTTTGTTATTGACCATGATAGTATAGAGGGGGCATTTGATCATTATTGTAGTAGTATTGGGGTAAGGAAGTGTATTCACAACCCGTGCCCATGGACATTCTACCTATTTGATTTCGATGATCATTGAAGTGTGTTAATAAGGATGTCTTTTGGAATGACTTGAATGTGCATGGAATGTATGGCTTTCCTCTCTCGGCTTTCAAGTCTAATTGTTGTTCCAAGAAAAGTCTATGTTTTTCACTTGATAAGCTACGCTTGTTCCTTGTTTCTTGTCACACTTATATGGATAAACTAGTTGATTCTCCCTTGGTAGGGTATTCGGGTAAGAGGGATGTTTGGGTATATGTGAAGTTTGAGCCACCTTGGAAAGATGCTATGATTGATTAAACTAATCCTAACCCTCATACCTTGAGGAACTTTTGTTTACTTGTCCTTCCTATTGCTTTGCAAGGTTCGGATTCGAGGACGAATCCTTTCTAAGGAGGGGAGGATGATACGGGTACAATCATGATCGGGGTCCAATGCGTCAAGACTTGAGCTCGGGGGCTGACCATCCAAGGAACAAGCTTTGAAGTGTAGAGAATAAGTCCCATAACCTCCAAAACTGTTCAATGTTCATCCCCATTCACTGTTCATCCGCCCTTTGCAAGGATTTCTTTACTCATTTGTAATAAGTTAACCTAGGTATAAATAGCACCTCATTAGGTCATTTTTGGGAGACTTTTGGAGAATATATTTTGTAGCCTCTTTGAGAGTCTTTAGCAAGGTGGAATCCTTGCGTTGATCATTTGCTTAGAAACGGAGATTGCTGGGGAATTTCGGTTCTGTTGAGGTCACGTAAGAGATAGGTTTAGGTTGTGTGTGATATTAAAGGTTCAAAAGTGGAATAATCTTTTGGGTTGTTAATATTATACCATCCCTTTGTCTATCTATCTATCTTTACTTTCTTGTAATCATTTGTCTATATTTAGTGTAATCCGTTTGTGTTCTTGTCTTGTAACCGTGTGTTGCTGTTATTGCATCTTGTTCATCAAGTGTTGTTGCTGTTTTAGTGTGTTTTACTCTTGATATCACTCCCCTTCTTGTTCTTCTTGTGAATCCGAGAGAGGTCATCAAAAGGGTCCATAGTTCTTGAACTGGTGGACTGATTTTGGTGTTTGTGTTGTTGTGTTCTTGGGGAGTTTGGTATCATATGGTAAATTGTTAATAAAGAAGCCTTTGTAGTAGTAGGACAAATTGGCTCTTTCACAAGCTTCACTAAAGATTCCAAAGCTCCATCAATCTTTAGTAACTCTTCTACTCTCCATATTTCCTCCATTCTCATGACTTCTTTGAGGAAAAAAACTGAATTCCTCCTACTTGATAAACTCCCACTCTTCAATAACCAAATCATGCAATTTAAAGATGATTTTGATCCAAGAATTGACTTGGACTCACCATCTAGAGGCAATAATATTGTCAGAGTTGATAGAATTTCTTCCATTGTCTCACTATCACCAACCGATAATTTCTCCGACAAAACAAGAAGTGTAGACGATAGGATCTTTCCGGCTCCATTGGTAACAAAACAACGTTTATTCCTCATGCTTTCCTTTATCATCTTCCTCATTTTCATTACTAGTTCTCGACCAGACTCTAAGCCTTGCTGCGATTTGCAGCAAGACTCTACCTTCCTAAGAATCTCTATTACCTCTAATGAGGTTACTGGGATTCTTGGAGTTGGGATCCTCTCGATCCCATGATCTTTATTCTCAACACACCATTCTTGGATCATTTTCCTCA
>NW_025893892.1:0-6774 GCF_002878395.1 Capsicum annuum | reverse complement strand
TTAATATAAGCAATACCTGAAATTAAACTGTTCATAATATAAGCAATAAACAAAATTAAACTGATCATAATATATAATCAATGACCTTAATATCGTCAGTATTATCAATATCATCAACACATATGTATATCTAAAATCAAACTATAATCTACCATTGGATTTTACCCAAAATTATTATCATTAATATAACATCTTCCTCCATCCTATACTGGAGAGATGTGTAAATAGATTTAATGGGTGCACGGACTCAATCCATGGCTAAAAAGCGTGTAAATCCAAAAACCTATTGCCTAGAGTACTCTTCCAGACTAAATAATTATAAAAGTAAAGAAAGAGTCAAAATCTCTCACGACTAGAGTAATTAGTAGTATGAAATGATAAATTGGAATTTATCTCTGCCAAATCTTTAGAATCTCATTATTAATCTCTTTTACATATAATTTATTTCTTAAAACGTGCGGTTATTGTTATGAAGAAATTTATTTTTAAGGTTAAAAGTGCGCTTCAACCCTTATTAAGCAAAGGAAGTAATAAGATCATATCTTAGATAGAATCAGATAATTTTTATTGATTTAATGATCTTAAATTTAACAAATCTTTTCATGACATCACAAATATTCAAACAATGGAACTATCAGCATCTATATATTCAGAAACTACAACCTTATTCTTTACAAGGATAAATACTTCCGAGATGTTCAATCGATATCATAACATGACCTTTTGCCAAATAATATGTCCGAAATAATCACAACATCATAATCACGGCCTTAGACCCATATACATGTTCAAAACTCATATCAATAGTCATATTTTATAAGCCATCTTGTATCTATGAATCATAACATATATATGAGGAATATCATATCCATAGGTTATATATCATAACTATGAGACATATCACATCTTTGAGGCATCTCATATCTACAGTACATATATCATAATCTAGGGAAAAAACATCACCATTCATCAAGTCATGAAGTAACCCTATGCTAAAGGTTCAATAGTCTCAACTAAGTCCATAAGAGCTAACGCAAGTATTGAACTATGGTGGGCTAGAAGAACCCACTTCTAATCCTTAAATTCCATTTTTAGGAAATTTATACCCTGGACTAGTCTAAGGAATCTATTTTAACTTCTAGATGTTAAGTAAGCCATAACAAATCCTAAGATAGGAATTCCACCTAGGGACATGACCAGTTAAGTAAATTCCACCTAAATTACATTTTCAAGATCACTAGAATAGTCTAATAAGGTAAATCATACTAACCATGCATCAAATAATAAAACCACATCCCAAACCTATCATCATATTATATCCACTCTATGATTTAGTTCAATCTAGAGAGGAGGTAATAGGATTCCAAAAGTGTTATAATCATTTCACCTTATGGTTATAAACCCACATCTAATACCCAAACTCCAATAATAAAGATTAAGTCATTATACCTGCAATCAATCTTAACATCCAAATTCATAAGTAATTTATAAAATACATCATCTGATGAAGAAGAGTAGAAAAATCCTCCCTCGAAGTCGAACTACATATCCTTGAATCATTCACTAAACATCCATCTTCACTTCATAATCCCAAAATGGTTCCATGCTATCAAAATCATAATCTACTCATCAATACTAGAATAATGATACACATATTGCACCATTGTTCTTCAGGTCCAAAAATCACACCCAAATCCCCATATGGGTCCCACTTATGAAAAATGCATTTCCGAGACCAACTCAATATTCATACATGCTTAAGGAATCACAAACCCCAAAAATGAGTGAAAATTAAGATAATTTAGGGCTAAAATCAAGCCCTCAATCTAAAAATGCCCTAGACTTTAGCCTTTACAAATTTCCTAAGCTTTATGCTCTCCACCCTTCTTACGACTCACCATACAAGTCATATGGTATGGTTATAGGTTAGGTGACCCTAGTCATAATCTATCTAGTGTGTTATTAGATAAGTTCTATCATGGTTACAAGAGACTCCTCACGAGTTATATGATCATGTGACGAGTGGTTAGGATCTAGTCATAAGTTGTCCAGTGTCTAAGTACTTGGTTTTCTTTGTTGGTCACAACTAGACCATGAGAGCCATATGGTGTAGTGCGAGTGGGACTAGGAAGTCATAAGTAAGACACTGTATGGTGTTCGATTTTATATCTTGGTGATGACTCAATGGTAAGAGTCATATATTATGTTGACGATCAATGGCTTGACTCATAACCACATACGGACATTTTATAGCTTTTAAGATGAGGGTATTTTGGACATTTCCATCCCCAAGCTCTTAAGACCCCATGTCTTATAACATCTTTTGATCATCCATTAGATATTTTACAAGATTAAAAAAACTCTCTAAAACTTCTTAAGAAAGATTAGGCCAGGTTTTCTTCAAGGTGGTCATCTAAGGGATTAAGGACCATATTCTCTCTTTGAATCTTTATAACAAAGGCATGCGACCCTTCTCTCATTGTTAGTTTGCTAAAACCAAATGTTTTAAGAATTTTTCATGAGTCATTAATGGTTGTATTGAAAACCATGGTTGAGTGTTTGAATGCATGATGTTGAGTATTATTTCCTTATAGTTTAAATTGTAATTATACATGTGTTGATAATGGTATTGCATATACGGGTGCTTGGGAGTTATGGTTTAACAAACAGGCCATGTTTAACCCTAAAATTTGTTGTTTTTTAAATTTAATATTGTTATTCCCTTAACTTTTTTTTGAAAATGTCAATGAGAATGATCTTGTCATAAGTTGAATTGTGTTTTTAATTAAGGCATTTTCCTACGGTATTAATGATTGATAAATGGTTTTATTAAAGCCTTATTGGCAATAAATTGATTTAAAATACTAAATGGGTTCGAGCCTACAAAAGTATGATTTGAACTGAAATCTTTGTTTAGACTATTAAATAATGGTTATGGAATATTGTATGGTTTTAAGTGGGGTTGGTATAACGATACCAATGAGATGCCTTTGTTAAGTAATTAGATTAGTTGTTGTGTACGTGTAATGAATATTTTAATTAGGCTTTAAAGTGGCATATGTAGTTGGGACATGAAAATAGAGTCTAAAGGACTAACATTAGAAATCGTGCTAGCCGGTGCGGGTGTCTATATGACCAAGAGGTTTGAGTCTCCCAAACTATATACATTGGCAATTAAGCCACCTTGATTAGGACAAAAGGTTTGAGTCCCCAATAAAGGCTTTTATGGATATGGATATTCTCCGAACTCGGGCCCTTGTTTTATGATGGCTAAGCAACAGAACACAGGTTAAGGATTTGAAGTTCATGCTAAGCCTTGTTCCCTACCCCAAAGTATGGTATTATATATACATATCTGTATTTCATACGATATTATACATTGAATGTTATATTGGTTTTGAACTTTGATCATGGCATTATTTTATTCCTCTATCCCTGAGTTACATACTAGCGCTCCAACTTTTAAGATCATGCCTCCCAAATGATCTAAAGCTCATAAAAACTCCTCTATTCAACTTGGGGACACTATTAATGGGACACACCTTGCTCATAGGGTAAAGACATGGTCTAGGGGTCTATTTCTTGATTGCCCTTCTGTAGTTCCATCGATTACCTCTAGCCCTCTTTTATTTCCTCATGCTGATATAACAAACACTAAGTTTTTTTAGTCTATTTATATGTTGGCTTAGCTGGTAGCTTCTTAGTCCGAATGTAGTACTCTATCTTCCAAGGCCATAATGGTTGGCCAATTCATGAGGATGAGTCCTCTAAATTTTTTAGGTATTAAGGTTGAAGAGGATCCTCAAGGTTTTACTGATGATATAAATAATACCTTCTTGATTATGCAAGCTCTAGGTATTTAAGGTATGGAGTTTTCTGCCTACAAACTGAAGGATTTGGCGTACCATTGGTATGAAGAGTTGAAATAGTCCAGGGGAGGTGATGCTGACTCTGTATTATGGGATAACTTCGAGTGCTTTTTTAGACCACTTCTTTTCTTAGGAGTTGAGAGAGGTAAAAACAAAAAAGTTTGTTAATCTGAAGCAAGGTAGGATGACGATCAAGGAGTATGCCTTGAAATTCCATTCATTGTCCTAGTATGCTCCTGAGTTAGTGTCTAAAATAAGAGCTAAACTATGTAAGTTTGCTTCTAGGTTATCTCAGGAGTTGATTCCATAGATTAAGTATTTTTTGTTGAATAAGGATATGGATATTTCTCAAAATATGGTGTATATGCAGTAGGTTGAGGAAGAAAAGAAGTAGACTGAGATTGGTAAGAGACATAGTAATAAATTTAGATTTTTATATCAAGGTGGAGGCCAACAATAGAGTGGTAGAGATGGGGGAAAGTGGCCTAAGAAGAAGTGGTGGGAGTTTTAGTTCTTTATCCATGGCTAGTACTCCTTACCCAAAGCTGATGAGTGATCATTTTTCTTAGCATGATGGAGGGCTCAGGGCACAGGGTGCCAAATCTTAGGCTAGTGGTGCTCAGTCCGCTCTATCATATCCTTTCTACAGATTTTGTGGTTAGCTACACCATGGCTAATGCGAGAAGGAAATAAACTGATGTTTTAATTATTGTTAGATTGGCCACAGGCAGCGTGATTATCCTTCTAAGGTTACTTCTAGGGACAATAAGGTTCCTATTTCCTATAAATTAGCTCTAGTACTAAAGGGTGCTATTTTTGCTTCTGGTACCAGCACTAGATGGAATCGCTTATATGCCCTTGTTTCTTGTTAGGATTTTGAAGAATCTCCCAATATTGTTACTGGTATGTTGAAAGTCTTTTTTAGTGATGTGTACTATTTACTTGATTCAGGTTCCACTCTCTCTTGTGTGACCTCATGTGTGGCTGTGCATTTTGGTTTTGGTCATAAATGTATTTTAGACCCTTTTTCTATATCTACCCTAATGAGTCACTCTTCCAATCGAGGTTGGGTGGTATTTGTTGGTAGTCGAGAGACTTTGGTGAATCTGTTTAAATTAGACATGGACGACTTTGATATTATCTGGGGAATGGACTAGTTGCACTCATGCTATTCTTCTTTGCACTTTTGGATCTGTAAGGTCTTGTTTAAATTCCCTAATGAGCCAATTGTTGAATAGGAGGGAAGTTGTCTAGTGCCTAATGAGAGGTTCATATCAAATCTTAGAGGATGGAGGTTAATCTCCAAAGGTTATCTCTATTATTTGGTTTGGGTCAAAGACTCTAGCTTGGAGGGTTTTTGTTTACATTTTGTCCCAGTGGTGAATGAATTTCCTAAGGTCTTTCTTAATGACCTTCTTGGTATTCCACCTGATAAGGAGATTGATTTTGGTATTGATCTTGTTTTGAAAATTCATCCTATTTCTATTCCCCCATGTACAAAGGCTCCAACTGAGTTAAAAGAGCTTAAGATGCAACTAAAAAATCTTTTAGACAAAGGTTTCATCCATCCTAGTGTAGCTCCATGGGGTGCACCGATGTTGTTCATGCATAAGAATGACAGTTCCCTTTAAATGTGTATTGATTATCGAGAGCTGAATAAGGTGAATTAAATAATTGTATGCTAAGTTCTCTAAATGTGAATTTTGGTTGAACGCTGTCACTTTTCTGTGTTATGTTAGATCTAGTGAGGGGATCATAGTGGATCCTCAGAAGGATGTAGTGGTTAAGAAGTGGCCTAGACCCACAACTACAATCAATATTCGAAGTTTCTTAGGTTTAGCCGATTATTATAGAAAGTTTGAAGAAATTTTTTCTTCTATTGATGCCCCATTAACTAAGTTTACTCTGAAGAAGGTGAAGTTTTTGTGGTCTGATGCTTATGAAGATAATTTTGAGAAGCTGAAAAATAAGTTGACTTCAGCTCCATCTTTGAATTTACCTAAAGTTACCGAGGGTTTCATCATCTATTATGATGTATCTCAGGTTGGTTTCGATTGTATTTTGATGCATTATGGTAAGGTGGTTCCATATACCTCTAGAAATTTGAAGGTTTATGAGAAGAAGTATCTGACTTATGACTTGGAGTTATTATTTGTGGTGTTCGCATTAAAAATCTGGCCTCTTTATCTGTATGGGGTTAATATTGATATTTTTTCTAATCATAAGAACCTAAGTACATATTCACTCAAAAGAGGTTAATCTCAGGAAAATGGGGTGGCTTGATTTGCTGAAGGACTATGATATAAGTCTTCACTACCAACCAGTTAAAGCTATTGTGTTTGTTGATACTCTTAGCAGGTTGAAAATGGGTAGTTTGTCTCATGTGGATAAGGATAAGTGGGAATTGGTGAAAAATATACACCATTCCTTGGAGTTCATCTCATAAACTTTGAGGATGGTCGTATGTTTGTTCAAAAGGAAGCGTAATCAACTCTTGGGGATGAAATAAAGAAGAAATAGGTATTAGACCCTCTCTTGATGAAGATCAAGTATGATGTGGGTAAGCAGAAAGTGATGGCCTTTGAGATCGGTGGAGATGGTATCTTAAAGTACCAAGGGAGGTTATGTTTCTCGATGTTGATTGGTTTCGAGGAATGATATAGACCGTAGACCATGATTCATGGAATACAATTCATCATGATTCAACAAAGATATATTATGATATCAAGGATACATATTAGTGGAATAACATGAAATGGGATGTAGCTAACTTTGTGGCTATGTAAGGTGTGTCAGCAAATGAAGATAGAACTTATGAGGCCCAGTGGGATACTCCAAGAACTTCAAATACAAGTGTGGAAGTAAGAGGTAATTAACATATATTTCATTACTGTCCTTCCGTGGT
>NW_025893891.1:0-1255 GCF_002878395.1 Capsicum annuum | reverse complement strand
TGTGTCAACCCTAAACTAGAAGGAAAAGATCTTGCCAACCCTAAACTAAGAGGAAGACTCATGAGATATGTGTCAACCTTAAACTAGAAGGAAGACATCTCAAACCTACGCTGCTTAGTAGTTTTGTAACTCAAAAATTGATACTAAAGGTCAAACCTTATACTAACAGGAATGCCCCCATATCTGGGTTCGCTCGGTGTTGATCTCCCAACTGAACTGACAGTGATTATGGGACTAAATAAGTTTAACTAAAGAAGGAACTGACTCAGATTACTGAACTGATCTAAGTTTGACTGACATGATAACTGACTGAACTGATAATGCTCATACGTGTCCGAAATCATTTTAAAAATACTGAGACTAAGTAAATATCTAAATTTTAGGTATTTATAACCCTCAGGTTTCGATAATAATAACAACAAAGACACATGAAAGCTTTGAAACCATGGAAGGAAATCATTGTTCACAATTATTCGCTTAAGTATTTCGTCAAACACATGGGGTTCAAGAATTTAACATGGGGTGCTTTTAAACATGATAAGATAGCATGATCACATGACCAAATCATAAACTGGGAGTTTTATTCTAAATTCACATAAACGTGATATGGAAACCACAATTTAAAACATACTATAATGCATTGCACGTGAAAATGATTGAAAACATAACTTGAAATCAAATTACCAAGGTATAGATAAACATACTTTAACTTTCAAACATGTAAGGGCTCTTTGTATCAAAACTCTTGGAAACGTAATACATGATCGAATTTCATAAGAGTTTCATGGAGGCAATTCATTGAAAACATGTAATTTTATTGTAAACATGTAATAAGTAGTCATTGTTTAAAACTCAATCATTTAGGTATTTCATCAAACACTTTCAATGCATGGCTTAAGCATGAGAATAGTTTTAAACGTATAGTAGTAGCATGATTTTGATTCTAAATCACCAATTAAGGCTTAAATCAGTGAACAACACCATTCAAACATGTAGGGTTTAATAACATCAATAATTTCGTGAAAATATGATACAAAATTCGAAATTCATGAAAGTTCATGGACATAATTCATAAAAATATGTAAAGATCATACTTTTAAACTTGAAATTTGGGTTCTTGGACTCCATGAGTGAAAAGGGCCCATGGATGAACATCTAACATACTTTAAAACTTTGATCTTGAAAGAGAATCAACTTTTCTTGAACGTTCTTGGATTAGGAACCTTAAATTCTTGATTATATTGAAGAAGGACTT
>NW_025893890.1:0-1313 GCF_002878395.1 Capsicum annuum | reverse complement strand
TGTCTACTTTATATTTTGAATTCATTATCACCAAGTATAATAGCTATCTATAGTTTGTGTATGTTTGATTCAAGACTTTGGCCTCGGATTGAATTTATAGGAAATGTAATGATTGTCGAAGTACTAGCAATTTGAAAAGCTTGAGCTCTCCAAAATGATTCAGCAAAAGTTCACATATTATTTGATACAAAAATGCGGGCCAAATCAATACAAAAGAAGGTGGAAGTCTCATGGGAGATAGCATATTTGAGATACAATATTTACTTATATTATGCAGATAGAGATAATTTTTATTTTAATATCAATTGTTATTTTTAAATAATTTTATTCTTATAGACAATTTCATTGATTAATGTGACAATGTGAGACACACTGCTTTCATTATTTATTTTTTTAATTTAAACTTTGTAAAAAATTCTATAATAAAATATTATTTTACCTTTTAAGAATCCATTCCTAAATTTAAGAATTTCATAGCACTTCTTTTAGGTTAGTGTTTAACGTAGTGATTAACATTCTAAAAGAGTTATAAACCAAGAATACTTGACTTACACTTTTCAAAAGAAATTGAGTTAATCAAGGACTCCTTTTCACTTATTGTACGAAAAATTAGGTTCACATTGGAAACAAATTCTTAAAATGTTTTGCCTTATTTATAGAACTCAATGACTATAAATATTTTGTGTAAGTGCACACAATGTTTTTACTATTTGGAGAATGTCATATCAACAAAGGTCAACTATTTTTAAACGAAAGTACTCTTCCTTTCAAAATAGTTGGTCCCATTGCTAAAAATGTTTGTTTCAAATTAGTTGTTCAAGTTATAAAATCAAAACTATTTTGGAGTATATACTTTTATTTTTTTATCGTTAATAGTATTAAGTACAACTACATATTTCAAAATAACGACATACTCTTCATATGCTTAGATAGAGTAATGAAATGGCACACATGATTTCAATTTTAAAAATGAAAAATATTATAGTTTCAATATAAATACTTCAGGTTCTAGACGTAATGATTGGAATGAAATAATTTGCACTAAATTTCTATATATATTTAATTATTGTACTAATTATTGGGCTTTAAAGACATATAAGGGTAAAATAGTAAAATGTATCTCTAATATTGATTTCTTAATGAACGTGTCAAATTCATAAGAACCAACTATTTTAAAGCGAGGGAGTATTAATTTTGTGCTTCTCTTTTCCCCGTTGTTTTTAGGTCAACTTATTTCTCATGTAGTGCTGCTTTGCCACAAGTTTCAACTTCTAATATTATTATATGTTAGAACGTATTCTTGAAGTTTTAAA
>NW_025893889.1:0-3124 GCF_002878395.1 Capsicum annuum | reverse complement strand
TATAATTTTATAAATTACACAAATAAATTAAAATAGTTATTTTTAATAAAATTAAAATGAAATGGACGGTGTATGAAATTTGGATGGATATGCAATTATAAAAGTTGAAAATGAGGTGACAGGTTGGGTAGGTACACTGATAAAAGAGTTTGGGCGTCATGCAGATGACAAATGCTATATGGCGTCTTCTTTGCACGTACACAGTTGAGGCAGTAGCAGTGTCATTGTAAGAAATTTGATGAGGAGTGTGCATATTTTCATTTTAGTTGTGTTAAGAATGTACAAAATTTAATATAGACATATAATAGCTAATATTAAGCGTCTGTACACTATATAATCTTTTGATAAAAGATGTGCATCAAATCACTCTTTTCCTAAGATCATCCCTCCGCCAATGGGTACAAGTACACCACAACATCGGGTATTTATATTTGATCAATCAATTCAAGATATATACAGTAATAACATACATAATAACATACATAATATTACACGTGGAGTTTGGAGAGGTAGTATGGACATGTACTTCTGCCTTGTGAAGATTGGGAGGTTGTTCTTGATTGACTCTGGACTCTCGAATCAAGTAAAACATATAAAAAAAAATTAGGCATGTAAAACAAATAAAATAGTAAATCTGAAAATGGTAGCAACGACAAACAATTAATATGATAACTGAACTAAAAACAAACAAATTATTCTAATATAGAAGAATAAGATAGTATGAAAGTAATAACAAAAATACTACTTAATAGGGAAATTACACAACGCTCATCCACCCACTATATCTCCATATTTTTATATCTAGATCATATCCTCGAAAAGCTACAGATACCTAATCTAATCACCTTTACCAAAACCTCCTCAGCCTACATCTACCTCTCCTTTTATACCCACTATTACAAGATAATATCTTTTATAAATTATTTTTGTTAACATGATTGAATGATATTATATTCTTAATTCATTAGAATTAAAATCATTTATTAGGGGTAAATATTCGGAACCAATAAGTATTTGAGTGATGATTAAGTACTTCTTGCGACAAATTGAATTGCACAATGTTTGCGAGCAACTCTCTTTGACGTACTAAACGTATATAGGACTATCTCTACACTTAATATTATAATTTACAACGCAAATATAAGCTAACTAATTCATGATATATACAACTTAAATACTTAAGTGAGAAAAATGAATCAATAGACCTCCCAAGTTTCCAATTAAGAAAAGGGGACAAGTGGATCCCGCAATTTGTCCCTTTTAAAAAAATTAAGTCATTTGAACAACTGGGACAGTTGTTCGTCAACTACATTAGTTGTCTCAACAACTTCACACATTTGTTGAACAACTTCTCCCACAACTTCGCCTAGTTGTTGAATAACTTAGCGCAGTTGTCGAACAACTTTGATAGTTGTTGAACAACTGCTAGAAGTTGTCGAAAAACTATCAATGTTTTTTGACAACTGGGAGAAGTTGTTGGAACGAAAAAACTTTAAAAATGAAATCAATAAAATTTTGTCCCTCCCACCTAATTTTAAAAACTTGAAGGATTCTCACTTAATTAGACAACTTATTCTTCCCTTTTAATCCTAAGTCCCAGTAGTACTACTATAATTTTATCGAATAGCATAACTATGCTCATCCATATTTGGGCCCTAAAAGTGGGCCATCAAACCAGTTGAGAAAGGCTACAGAGCCATCTATTTGGTAGATGGATTTTTATGGGCCTTCTTTGGGGTCTCGAGGGTTATTCTATGTTAATAGTTGTAAACATAAGCTAAACCAACTACTAATATTTGAATATTAACTATGTAGGACTTAATTACCTTCATAACTCACTACTAAATCAACTACCAAGTAATACGTTAATACATGCATAAATAATATATAGATTTCCACATCGATAATCCCTACAGTACAAAAACTTGCATTATTCTAATTGAGGCCCCTTTGTTGTTTACTTTTGGCTTCTTAGGTTTAAGTGGGTAAACAAATGGAAAGAGAAAAGAAAAGGTTCTCACATCTAGTTTCCCTAGAAGCACATTTTTAGAAGAAGGGCGCTATTGAAGTAACTCATTTTCAGATTTGAACAAGCTTTTAGTTTTCTCCTCCTTAGAAACAGAAGCATGAGCGGGGCAGCCATTTCCTTTTCCTACAGAAGAAGAACACTGTAATTTTAAAACCAGGCTTTAAATCTCATAAACAAAATAAGAAATCATGAGAGCAAAAAGGGAAAAACAAAGTGCAAAAAAATCTCACCAGTACTAGGATACAAAGGAAGAGAGAGGGGAAGGAGGGTTATATGAAAAATGGAACGAATACAGTAGAGGCAGAGCACATCTATCAAATTTCTTTAAAAACACACCAGCTACATCACCAATGTTTCAAAATCAATGCAACTTTTTGTCCTATCCAGAAAATAAAATTCAAAGTGTGAGAGTAGGATTGAGGTTGTCTTAACTGCATAAATTAGTTTGACCTTTTAAAATTGTGTTCAATTAAAAGAAATATAATAATGAAGATTTTAAGAGGGAAAACCAATTTACGCAGTTAAGACAACCTCAATCCTACTCACACACTTTGAAATTTTTTTCTGAACAGGATAAAAAGTTACCTTGATTTTGAAAACGTCAGTGATGTAACTAGTGTGTTTTTGAAGAATAATTGATAGATGTGTTCTTCCTCCACTGTATTAATACTATTTTTAATATAACCCTCCTTCCTCCCTCTCTCTATCATCCTTCGTATCCTACTACTGGTGAGGTCTTTTTGCACTTTGTTTTTCCCCTTTTGCGCTCATGATTTCTTATTTTGTTTTTGAAATTTAAAGCCTGGTTTTAAATTGCAGTGTTCTTCTTGTTCTTCATTTCTTGTGAGAAAAGAAAATGGTTGCCTCAGCTCATGCTTTTGTTTCCGAGGAGGAACAAAACAAAAGACTGCTTGAATCTGAAAATGAGTTGCTTCAACAGCACCCTTCTTCTAAAGAGGTGCCTCTGGGGAAACTATATGTGAGAGTCTTTTCTTTCTCTTTTCATCCGTTTACCCACTTAAACCTAAGAAGCCAAAAGTAAATAATGAAAGGGCCTCAATTGGAGTTATGCAGATTTTTTTATTTAGGGATTAT
>NW_025893888.1:0-5913 GCF_002878395.1 Capsicum annuum | reverse complement strand
GAATTCATTAAGAAAATCTTTTTTTTCAAATATCATTTATGAAAATTCAAAAACTAAGTAAATATAATTCGAAAATAGAAAAAATATTTATAAAAATATAAAAACATTAGGAAAATATTTCCGGCACATGAACTAACCTTAAACCAACAATCGAGTGCATATTTGTACGTATAACGTAATGGTATAAAATATTTAAATTTAAGGATATTAAATAAAAGATTAAAAAAAATATAAAAATAACGTGGGAATATTAGAAAAATCGCCCAGAATGAAACAGATAAGTAATAACCCCAAAATATAAATATTAGAATGAAATAACCTTAAACCAACAATTGAGTGCATATCTGTATGAATAACGTAACGATATAAAATATTTAAATTTAAGCTTTTTAGATAAAAATTTGAAAAAAAGCGACGGGACTTTAAGAAAACCGTCACAACATATGAGGTAACATTGAAATATATTCAAAATAAATAATTAGAGCGGATATGTAAAAAAATAAGCATGCAACGGTGGGGAAGATGGATGAACGTCAGGAAATTATTAGGATGATCGAACGTAGTTTTACACTGTTTTGATTTTGGCACGGTGGTTTCTTGCTGCCATAGTGCCACGGTGCCTTGGTGCCATGGTGTCTTTGTGCCACGGTGCCTTGGTGCCATGGTGCCACGGTGCCTTGGTGCCACGGTGCCACGGTGCCACGGTGCCATGGCGCCATGGTGACTTGGTGACATAGAGCCATTGAGCCATGGTGCCTTTGTGCCATGGTACTACGGTGCCTTCCTGCCCGGTGCCACGGTACCTTGGTGCACGATGCCACGGTGCCATGGTGCCACGGTTCCTTAGTGCCATGGTGCCTTTGTGCATGGTGAGTTGGTGCCACGGCGCCTACATGCTTTGGTTTCATGGTGCGTTGGTGCCACGGCGCCTACATGCTTTGGTTTCATGGTGCGTTGGTTCCTTGTGCTTGTGGTGATTTGGGGGCGAAGGTGCCGGTGCACGGATATCCAACTTGGCAAAGACACCACCATGGTAGGCCACTATATGTCCGTCGGCGTTTGTTATTGGATGTGCCTCTAGCATTGGACTCGAAGGTCACAAAAACCTCTAATTGTGACATGCCTCCACTCACCGAAATTGTTCTCGACACGTCGCCTAGCACTTAAGCCGCACTCTGCATCGCGGGAAACCCCTAGTTGTGAAGCCGTTGTTTTACGCGAAAGGCCACTTGATATTATGTACTTAACTATTTGGAATGGAACGCACGCGACACTTGAAAAACAAGTGGCTAACTCGGGTGAGGTGAATTCGTAACACTTAGTGGGATTTTTCAAGGACGGATGGACAAACCTCCTTTGGAGATGGAGTGAAAATGATTGGATTGGATGGGGAGGGACGAACCAGAGCGACAAAGGGATGAATCTCAGTGGATCATGGCAGCATGGACACTCTTCCACTTACAATACCCCGTCGCATATTTAAGTCGTCTACAAAGGATTCTACCCGCCGCTCGATGGAAATTATACTCCAAGGCGGCCACCACGACTCTTCCGCCGTGGTGGCTTAGCAAACGGTACGTGCCCTTGGGGGCCGAGGCCCCTACTGCGGGTCGGCAAGCGGACAACGGGTGCATGCGTCTCTTTTAGCCCGGATTCTGACTTAGAGGCATTCAGTCATAATCTAGCACACGGTAGCGTTGCGCCACTAGCTTTTCAACCAAGTGCGATAACAAATTGCCGCCCCAGCCATTCCCGAGGCTCCTAACGAAGTCTCCGGACTTCCTAACATTGCCGTAGACCGCCACATCCCGGTTTAGGAATTTTAACACGATTCTCTTTCAGAGTACGCGCGAAATGCACTATCTGTTGGGGTTCCCCCAACCTTTAGGATCGACTAATCCATGTGCAAGTATCGTTCACATGGAACCTTTCCCCTCTTCGGCCTTTAAAGTTCTCATTTGAATATTTGCTACTAGCACCAATATCTGCACCGACGACCGCTCTGCCCGGGCTCGAGCCCGAGGTTTTGCAGCGACCGCCGCGCCCCCTACTCATCGGGCCCTGGAACTTTCCCCGACGGTCGGGTATAGGTCGCACATTTAAGCACCATCCATTTTCGAGGCTAGTTTATTTGGCAGGTGAGTTTTTACACACTCCTTAGCGGATTTTGACTTCTATGACCACCGTTCTGCTGTGTTAATCAACCAACACCCTTTATGGGATCTAGGTTAGCACGCAGTTTGGCACCGTTACCCGACTTCCAATTCATCCCGCATCGCCAGTTTTGCTTACCAAAAATGGCCCACTTGGAGCTCTTGATTCCGTGGCATGGCTTGATAAAGTAGCCGCGGGCGCTACACCCAAGTCAGACGAATAATTTCCACGTCAGTATCGCTGCGGGCCTCCACCATAGTTTCCTCTGGATTCGCCCCGCTCAGGCATAGTTCACCATCTTTCAGGTCCCGACAGGTATGCTTACACTCGAACCCTTCTTAGAAGATCAAGGTCGATCGTCGATGCACCCCTCGGGGGGATACCGCCCGTTGACTCGCACACATGTCAGACTCCTTGGTCCGTTTTTCAAGACGGGTCGATTGGGGAGCCCACAGGCCAGCGTCTATAGCGTGCAGATGCCGAAGCACGTCGGAGGCGCGCACTGCCTGCCACAATCGAGGAGATAGCGTTCCACGAGCTTATCAAGAGCACGGACTTTGGCCGCCCCCAATCCACGCTGGTCCACGCCCCAAGTCGATTGGCGGACCACCTCGTCGCCATTCCACATCCAACTGGGGTGCATCGCCGGCCCCAACCGCTTCTCTCCCATTAATTTCAAGCACTCTTCGACTCTCTTTTCAAAGTACTTTTCATCTTTCCCTCGCGGTACTGGTTCGCTATCGGTCTGTCGCCCGTATTTAGCCTAGGAAGGAATTCACCGCCCGATTTGGATTGCATTCCCAAACAACCCTACTCGTAGATAGTGCCTCGTGGTGCGACAGGGTTCGGGCACAATGGGGCTCACACCCTCTCTGGCGCCCCCTTCCAGGGGACTTGGGCCTGGTCTGCCACTGAGATCGCTTCTCCAAACTACAATTCAAAAGACGGAGCCGCCCGATTCTAAGGCTGGGCTATTCCCGGTTCGCGCGACGTTACTAAGGGAATCCTTGTAAGTTTCTTTTCCTCTGCTTATTGATATGCTTTAACTCAGCGGGTAATCCCGCCTGACCTGGGGTCGCGGTCGGAGTGCCTAAGCACGAAAGGGTCCTAGAGTTCGGACGCATGACGGGCTAAAGCCGCGACAAGAAAAAGGGTTGAGATACAACCACCACTTGCCACGACGTTCATCAATGTGGACTCACATTTAGGCCAGCCGCAAGCTCGAGGTGCACGAGAGGCCAGTATCCGCCCTACGACAACAGCGCGCACCGTGATTGAGGCGTGATGCGAGGGGGCGACGCGATGCGTGAAGCCCAGGCAGACATGCCCTCGGCCTAATGGCTTCGGGCGTAACTTGTGTTCAAATACTCTATGGTTCAAGGGATTCTGCAATTCACACCAAGTATCGCATTTTTCTACGTTCTTTATCGATGTGAGAGCCGAGATATCTTTTGCCGAGAGTCGTTTTTGTTTACAAAAGTAGCATAGGTCCCCCCGACGCTCGTCGTGGATGGGGCGTGAGGGGCAGTCTGTTGATTTATGTATTCCTTGGAACTTTCCGCGCCGAGAACGAGGGGGAGGCGCTCGTGCGGAGTGCCATAGCACCCCACCCGCGCGGATTGCCCAGTTGTTAAACACGTTCGCGGGTTGTTCTGTTATGCTGGTTTCGACAATGATCCTTCCGCATGTTCACCTACGGAAACCTTGTTACGAATTCTCCTTTCTCTAAATGATAAGGTTCAATAGACATCTTGCGACGTTGCGGGCAGCGAACCGCCCACGTCGCCGCGATTCGAACATTTCATCGAATCATTCAATCGGTAGGAGTGACAGGCGGTGTGTACAAAGAACAGGGACGTAGTCAACATGAGCTGATGATTCACGATTACTAGGGTGTAGTAGATTTCTTAGATAACTGGAGTTGAAATATATATAGAACTGGAGTTTTCCAGATCTATGAAAAGAGAGGGATTAAAAACTACAAGCTAAAATAAGCTGAAGGAATCAGAGAAACATACCCAGTGAAATCCAACAAGCAAGGTCCCGGGAGGGTAAAGAGTCTGCAGATCTTACCACTACCTTGACATTAAGTAGAGAATAATTTGAATACATTATAGTTATTTATTAATTTTCTCTATTGTTACTTGTTTCTCTTGCACTATATTAACATTTCTCAATATTCACGATAAAGGGCAAATGTGGAAACAAACAACTAATTATCCAATAAAAGTACCTTCAACGTATTTCCTTGGGAATTGTACACCTCCATTTTGTCCACAGGCAGAATATCCACTTAACTGCAGGTTCCCTTAACTAGTAGTTCAGCAGATAACTCTTTTAAATCAATCCACTGTCTGCTTGAGGGCCTGTATTGAAAATTGCAGCCAGTTAAAATACTAACTATTTTCTTCAAATCAAAGATCTTGGCTGTCAAGTACTAATTACCGGCATTAGAAATGACATTGCATGAATGAAAGAGTCTTAACAGGCATATTCTTCTTTTATCAGTAATTATTTCAAAAGATTCAGTTCTTGCCAGGCATATTCATGAGATACTCGACTAGTTTGTGGCAGAAAAATCCAAAGACATGACTGCAGGAATTTCAGTACGGTGAAGGAGAAGATAAACCATCTACTCAACAATACGAAAAGAATTATGTCTCAATTAAATTAAGATAAAGGAATATATGCTTTTTGAACTAAAGATTACGGAATGGTTGTTCATAAGATTTTACAAAAAAAAGAAATGTTTACAATATCTCTTCTAAGATGAACAGCTATTTCCAAAATCTACAACAACAATCAAATTTCATAAGCAGCTCAAACCAAAATCGACTTTTTTGTGCTCCACGAGCTTACTGAAAATGGACTTATGTGAGTGTGTATTGAATCCAACCAAGGGAGTGTACAAGTTGAAGTGTGAAGAAGACTTTGGAACACTCCAAACCCGCCCCTATCAAACACTCCAAGGGCGTCTTTTGTTTTCCTTTCATTAAGGGCTTTTTTGGACATTTCACTTTTGTTTTGCAATAAGACTATAAGTAGGCTAATATTAGGTCTTTATTCCTTAGTTGTTGAGTGATATTGAAAGAAACATCTCTTGAGAGAGAGTGTAGTAACCGAAACTAGGGCAAGAACAAGTGTGGATTCACTTATGTTGCAAAATTGGCTAGAAACGTTGGTGCTTGAGTGGTGGATTCCCTCCTGTCTCTTCGTAAGAGTATGGTGTTACTATTACAAGTCTTAGGGGTTCTAAGATTTGAAACATCCTTTAGTTCCTATCCCTTGTATTAGTGTATGTCTCACTATCTATCTTTACTTTCTTGTAATTGTTTGTCGTTGTTTTAGTGGAAATCATTGGTTGTTGTTTCTTTGTGTTGTTTTTGCTGCCTTGGTGTTGTTCTTGAGTTTTGTGGGCTCTTTTGCATCAGGTCGAGTGTTGGGGTCAAGTCTTGAGTTGGGTGTCAGGGTCGAGTCTCGAGGTCGACTCTTAGGTGTCGGGGTCGGGTTCCGATTCACTTGTCAGGTTCGATTATCGGATTTGAAGTTTGGGTTGGGTCTCGAATCGAGTATCGGAATTGGATCCTGATTTGGGTGTTAGAGTTTGGTCCTGGATCGATCATCGGAGTTGATTTCCAGGTAAGAGACTATTTTCCTAAAAAGTAATTTTTTACTCTCTAGCCAAATTCTAAAAGATATATTCTGGAAAATATGTTTCATTCACCAAACAAACACTAGAAAATATTTTCTGAAAAATGT
>NW_025893887.1:0-3233 GCF_002878395.1 Capsicum annuum | reverse complement strand
CCTTAGACTCCAAGGAAATATTAAGATTTGGCGGTCACATTATATTCTACGCGTTAAAGGTTTGATTCTATTTATATTTCAGAAGACTCATAGCTCTAGATATTTTATTGACCCAAGGACAACTAATATGTAAAGATATTTAAGATAGCATTACTAGTGGAATGATATGAGTAGAGATATAGACGATTTTGTTTCTTGGCACATGTGTTGTCAGCAGGAAAAGGTTGAGTATTTGAGACCTGGTAGCTTACTTCAAAGACTACACATTCTTTGAAAATGGTATTGGATTACTATAGATTTTATGGGAAGTTTGCCTTGCACTTTTCGTGTTTCAGATAGAATTTGGGTCATCATAGATCGGTTGACCAAGTCTTCTAATTTCATTTTTATTTAGTCTTCCTGTAGTGTCGAGAGGTTAGTTCGTATCTATGTTCGAGGGGTATTTTTCCTTCTTAGGTTTCTCGTATCAATTATTTTAAATATAAGTTCTTAATGTACCTAAATATTTTGTAGGACATTTTTGGAGGATGTGGGTACCCAGGTTAATTTAGCACCTCTTTCCACTACTAAACTGATGAACAATCAGAGCAGACTATTCAAGTTTTGGAGAAAATGCTACGAGCATATGTCATGGTCGTTGGAGGTCAGTAGGAGCATTAAATATCCTTATTAAAGTTTACTTATAATTATATCTACCATTCAAGTATTTAGATTGCACCATTCAAGGCAGTGTATAGTAGACATTGTCAATCTTTGGTGGGTTGGATAGAGACATTAGAGGTTAGGCTCCATTATAAAGACCTTCTATGTTATTTTCTATATTTTTGTGCTTTGTCTGCATTTAGAGTCTCCCCATAGCTGCCCCAAGTCATTTACAACATGTTGGGACTGATAGTTTTATTATTGAGAAATTTATTTGGTTTTTAGAGCCATTTTAATAAATTGGAGCTTTTAAATTTGAGAATATGGTCTTGGACCAATAGATTAGTGAAACAACCATGGATTTTTATTCCAATAGTTTTGTTAGCTCTGGAATATTGAGTTTAGGCTGGGGGACCCTTTGTCTAAGTTTTGAGTCTTCCAGACTTATTTTAGGCTATTGGGTCAATCTTGGTAAAAATGGACCCTTGGTTGTGCAACCCATGTTTTGTCAAAAATGCCTTATATGTAAGTTTCAATGGTTTCAGTGACTCTAGGATGCCACATTTGGTAGGGTATCATAGTTCGTTAGTGTTCACAATATTCTAAATGAATCTCGAGGGCTCATCCAAGGAAATTACAACTTGGAAAAGTTTTTAGTGCATCATACCTAGTGTCGGCCCAGGTTCTTCATTATTATTGTAATAAAGACCCTCGCGAGGACCTGTGATCTTGGTCATCATGATTGTGAGGCTTAGGAATTTATACTGAGATGAAAGAGAATTGTAGAACAAGGAAATCTTGTTCAACATGACTTTATGACTAGGTGTAACGCCCCGAGAATACACCTTAGGTGTCATACGATGCTTATAGTCTCGTTGGACCACGAGTTTACCCATAAGCTTACACCTTCTATGAGCACTGAATAATAACAACAAAATATATATGCGGAATATCTGAAGATACTACAAGGTTTAAAATACTAAAACTTTTCTGATTCATAAATCTAGAAAAACTTCAGTCTGAAAACAATTGTCTGAGACTGATAAAATAAAGATAAACTAACTAGCTGCCTGAAATGTCTGAAAGCCTCCAAACTAACTGAATGAGAGTTGATGGGACAGGACCTAACTAACTCCATCTAACTACTAAAATGAAAACATAAAAATAAATATAGTTTGTCCTCAAAATATGACGATTCACCACTACTACTGAAGATAATCTAGAAAGTCTATGCATAATCCAGGAACTGAGTGTCTGAACCTATGATATGATACGTCATAGCACAATAAAAGAGTATGAAATCAGTACATTGAATGCCTGGTATGCTAAATAAGGTAGGTTGATATGCATGGTTTCATGTGCATGAATAATAACTGACTAATTAAATAGCATGACATACTGAATAGAACACAAAAAATCTATAAATACTAAGGATGCATGAAATCTGTAAATACTGAGTATACATAAAATTTATAATTACTGTGGATGCTAAAATCTAGGAATACCGAGGATGCATGACCAAGAATAAAACATGTTCTGAATATAATCTATAAACTGAAATACTAAAATCTAATAATTGAATAACTAATATCTGCATGCTATGGTCAATAAAACTGAAACTGAATTACTGAACTAATTACTGGACTGAGAATTTGGGAGTTATAATCTAATTGACATGCCCCAATGAGCATATTTGAGGTCCAACCTGTGACTCCAATTAGAAGAGTGTTAATACCATGCCATGGGTACTAACACTGACAGTGTGGAAACACTAATATGCTACCCTAAATGACTAAGGGTGTCAATCCTAAATTAAAGGGTGACTCCTTTGAGGTAGTCAAGCCTAAACTGACGGGTGACTCCCCATATCTTATGATGGATACATAGTTCTAGAGTACAAGGACTGCTACTAACGACTCTACTTATCTGACGGGAAAGTCGTCATCCCTGCACTCGCTCGATGCTAAATCCTACTCCCAACTGAACTAACTCAAAATACTTAATTGTTCTATGTTTAACTGATTATGATGACTGACTGAACTGATAATGCTCATAACATATTCTAAAACTAATTTGAAGATAGTGATACTAAGTAAACAGCTATGTTTTTGGGTATTCATAATCCCAAGGACTCGATAGCAATAATAGTAAAGTAGTACTAAACTTGGAGGGCATAATATGCAAGCATTTATCAAAAATTCATTCTGATAGGCATTTTATAAAAAAACTTGTAATACGTAGTTTAAGATAAGCATGAGAATAGTATAAAACTTGGAATAATAACATGATTTCAACATTAATAACACTTAATCATGATTTAGTTCAGTGAATAACAACGTTAAAACTAGAGGTTTGATAACAACAACTATTTCATGTAAGCATGGTATAAATCAAGATTCATGGAGATTAATGGTTAAAATCACAATTTAAAATCACAATAACTTGTAATAATCATGTCTTTCAATTTAAAATTGGATACTTGGAATCTATGGTTGAAATAAACCCATGGACGAAGACTTAAAATACATGGGTTGATGAATTCGTGAGAATTGATGGTGAGTTCTTGAGATTTGAACTTAAATTTTGAAGGC
>NW_025893886.1:0-4614 GCF_002878395.1 Capsicum annuum | reverse complement strand
ACAATAGCAAAACCAAGTCAAAATAACTAAAGTCTAAAGATAGGAGACCAAGGATGAATGTCTTTCGAAGAAAGAAAGCTCACCACTGCAAAGTCAAAGCACAAGCCACTTTGATCATCTAATTACTGTGTAGGAAGAGAAGAACATTCTCCAGCCCCTATGTTGCGTAGGTACAAAGAATTCAGAGATAGTTAGCAGTTGGAACGCTAGTATGTAATCCAGGGATAAGGATAAAATAACATCATCATTCAACAACAAGAAATATATTATATTCAATGACATTAATAACCATAACCATACATATAGACATATCACATACTAATCAAGGGGACAAGTCTTATCAACACTTTGGAAGCACTCATTCATCATCTATGCAATGGAGGAATCCAACCTTCCACACTTATAAGTTCAAGAATTTCTCATTAGGCATATAACTTTAACTGTATTCACATATCATCAAGTAAGGGACTTTAACCAGATACACACCCATTTAATTGAGGGACTCAAACCACTCACACATATTTATTTAAGTGAGGGACTCTAACCACTTGTTCACATATTAGGAAAGGGACTCTAACCTCATACCGCACTAGATAGGGGACTCTAACCCCAAGCCAATTCATTTGGTGAGGCATGTCAAACTCATGAGATCATATTATGCAAGGGACTTTAGCTAGATACGATTTTATTGGGAAAGAGACTTTAACCTTAAGTCATCACGACCATCATTAGTTGACATTGGGACTCTAATCCTTTGTCCATGCATCCACATATATTCAATTCCACACATAAGGACTTTAACCCATATAGCCAATTCAACACCATAAATGACCACATGGTCCTTATGGGAGCCTTCATTGCTACACCATTTCAATAGATAATGCCACAAGTCAACTCATCATACAACTCAAGATATGGTCCTCAAGACCCTTACAAGCCATTCATACTCCCTTAGCAATTCTATACCATAATTTAGTTTAACACATAAGTCAAGTTTATTTTATATTAGGGACTTTAACCCCCTTGTTATTAATCAAACCATCAAGGTCATCAATCCCACAGTACATGGATCACTTTACCTTCATAATATCATTTATCAATCATTCGTACATATTGGACCATTGCCCTAGTTCAAAGTATCATCATCATGTTACTAGATATCTCACTTAGACATTTTCACAAACCCCTTGTGTACTTTCCTTTACCAAGGCTAATTTTATGGTAGAGATCATCAAGACCAGGGTTAGTCAAGACCCACATGCTAGACGACATACAATGAGAATTCATATGTGTAAGCTTCCATAAATAACATGTATAAACATAAGTCTAAGCAAGAATCATAATTATTCATCATTAAGCAACTAAACCCTCTTCATTTGATTTTAAAACCCCCATGTACAATTACTAATCCAATTGTGAAATACATGGATTTAAAATTATTTAGAAAGGGGCAGAGGCACATGCCTTAAACAAGATGAATCACCAAGAATATTGACTCCCCTTTGCCTCTTGAAGACCACTCTAAAAACCCTAGCCTCCAATTCTTCAAAGGTGATCTTAAGAGAGTATTTAGTGTGTTTGATCCATAAAAATAGATTCTTAGGAGGCTACATACATTTATATAATGAGAGGGATTAGGATTTTAGACATGCGAAATGACCACAAGGCCCTTAGTTAAAAGATAAAATTAACCCCATCCAGTGGTATAACTCATTTAAGTAGTCGTACCCTAGGGTATGAGTGGTACCCTAACTCATATGCTAGGCTTCTCCTAGGTCACACAGACTGTTAAGGATACGACCATGCACCTTTAAGTTTTATCCAAAGGTACGACTCATCCCTAACTTGTAATGTCCACTCATTTTAAAATCAATCCACTCCAAGCTAATACCTCACCCCATATGACTCATACCCTTAGGTACAATTGAGGGGAGGGTCACTCATACCAGGGACAGTGAGTGACCCTCACCGTACTTTCTAGGATATGAGAGGGGAAAAAAAAGAAGGATACAACTTGTATCCAAGGGGTACGACTCAAGCCCCTAGTTGTACCCACCCCAGTTACACCAAAAGATAATGTTTTTCAATGGTTGTAAGTCTAGGTATTTCAATTCTCCCCCACTTGGATCATTTCTCCTCGAATGAGGGGTAAGGATAGACATATACACAATCCAACACATTATCATATATCAAAACGTCCTTCAAATAAGCTAAAACAAGCACACAATAAGGATATAACACACATCATGTTCATTATCAATCAATTATTCAGGTCATCATCTTTGGGATTCATATCCATTATTTATCAAGACACTTGTTCATTTTGAAGCTTAAGGACTTCAATGCATCTACTTATCAAGGATACTTACTCAATTCAAGGATTAGGGACTCGAACCCATCATTTACCAAAGACATGAATCAACTAAACATACTAGAAAGTTAAACCTATCACAACAAGGACACATATATTTTCAAAGCACTAGGGACTTGAACCCATGGTCTAACAAGACAAAAATCAACTTAACCCATTAGGGACTTTAACCCATTGTCTATCAAAGACATAAATCAAAGCAAAGAGATCAACACATACCTTCATCCCAAGTTTTTGGAATAGAAAACAAAAGATGATACTTGGACTTCATGTCCTCTTCCACTTCCCACGTAGCTTCCTAGGAATTTGGTTCTTCTATATAACCTTCACCGAAGCCACCTCTTTCATTCAAGACCGATAAACTTGCTGATCTAAGATACTCATTAGGATCTCCTCATATGACAAAGAGTCCAAATTATCAATATCTCTAAAGGGAACAACCAATGAAGGATCACCCATATATTTTTGGAACATAGAGACATAGAAAACCAGGTGAATGGAGTTTATACAAGAAGGCAACTTCAATTCATAGGAACATTGCCAACATTCTTCATAATCAAGTAGGGACTAATATACCAGAGACTAAGCTTCCCCCTTTTACCAAACCTTATCACTACCTTTATGGGAGACACTCACAAGAATACCCAATCACCAACACTAAACTCTAAGTCCTTACACGTCACTCCGAATAGGAATTTTGGGGACTTTGAGCAGTTTTCAACCTATCATGAATCACCTTTACCTTTTCTAAGGCTTCGTGAACTAGATTGGCGCCAAGCAACTTATCTTAGACAATCTCGTACCACCCAATAGGAGATCAACATCTCCTACCATATAATGCCTCAAAAGACGCCATGCCAATACTAGAGTGGTAACTATTATTATAAGAGAACTCAATAAAATAAAAGTGGTCATACCAACTACCATCGTAATCAATCACACAAACCCACAACATAACCTCTAATGTTTAGATGGTCCTTTTCGCTTGTCAGTCCATTTACGGGTGAAATACAATACTAAGGCACAATCTAGTACCCAAACCCCTTTGGAACGTCTTTCAAAAGTGGGATAAAAATAGAGGACCACAATTTGATATAATAGAAATCAGAGCACCGTAAAAATTCATGATCTCCGCAAGAGATAACTTAGCATAATCTATCACCGAGAAATTAGTCCTCACGGGCAAGAAGTGAGTGGGATTGGTCATTCTTTCAATAATGAACCAAATAGAATCACATTGATTTCGATATTTAGGAAGATCGTTAACAAAATCCATATTAATTGCCTCTGACTTCCATTCGGGTAACACAATTTCTTGGCACAACTCACTGGGTTTCATGTGCTCAACTTTTACTTGTTGACACACCATACACTTGGCCACATAACTAGCCACATCACATTTCATATTACCCCACTAATAGAACTCTCTAAGATTATGACACATCTTGGTTTCATTGGGATGAATAGCATAATGGGATCCATGAGCCTCGGTCAAGTACCTTTCACTCAATCCATCGATGTTGGGAACACATAGCCTACCTTGGTATCAAATGATACCTTCACCAATCATAAAGTCTGTAACTTTATGTTGTCCCACATTACTCTTGATCTTCATCAAGTTGGAGTCTAATGCCTACTTTTCCTTTATCTCACCAGAAGCACTAATACACCCCCATCCTCGGAGTTCACAAGTCAAACTCTAAGATTAGCCAAACGGTGAATGTCCTTCACTAATTCCTACTTATCCTCATCTACATGGGCCAAGCTTCCCATGAACAATCTACTAAGAGTATCAACGACCATGTTCACCTTACTGGGATGGTAATAAGGACTCATATCAGTCTATAAACAACTCAAGCCACTTTTTTGTTGGAGATTCAATTTCTTTTAGGTAAACAAATATTGGAGACTCTTATGATCATAAAACATATCGACATGAACTCTATATAGATAATGTCTCCAAATCTTTAACAAAAAGACTATGGCTAACAACTCTAAGTCATAAGTGGGGAAGTTTTTCTCATGGACTTTCAATTGAATAGAAGCATAGGCCACCACCCTACCATGTTGTATCAACATGCAACCGAGACCAAAACGAGAAGCATCACAATAAACCATAAAACTATCACTACCATCAGGAAAGATTAAAACTAGAGCCAAAGTCAATTTATCTTTCAACTTCTCAAAATTACCCTTGCACGCATCAAACTATAAGAACTTGACCTTTTGGGTAAATTTGGTGA
>NW_025893885.1:0-4137 GCF_002878395.1 Capsicum annuum | reverse complement strand
TTTACTTGGCCAACACTCAACATTTATTTTGATTTGAAATTCATACGAAAGAAAAGCCTTGAAACTACCAAAACATATATGAAAGATAGCTTTGAGAAAAAAATAGAATTTTTGATTCATAAAGAGGCACATATATGTACATATATAACGTATATGATGCCGAAAAGTTTTAAGATGAACGATTTTTTAATCATTATATTTCAAAAACGAGAAAAATGTCAAAGTAAGAAAGTACTATATGTAAGTATGTATAAACTGTGAAATGGCGATGGAAAATAAGTCACTTAGTGCCCCTAATTATGTCCACAAAGAAACAAATATATCTGATGATATAAATAGTCCACATTTGTCCACCTTACTACCACTAAAAGTATCCCATAAACATATATAAGCTGCCTAGTAAATGAATAAATTTGATGATATAACCTAAATTATGAAATATCATATAAAAGTGTATCCAACAATGTTATATTATAAATATAGCTCATCGTATATTACATTATCAAAAATGGTTCAATTATATATGCCAAAATATTACTTTACAGTTTAAAATATAGATTAATGCTTATTTAATGCATAATTCTTGAAATGTTTCATGATTGTTCATTATTGCTACAACTAATAAACATCTAAGGAAATACAAATCTATAAAATTTGTAGATCAAGCATATAACAAATTTACATTACAATTTGACAGCTGTAGCACAAACTTTTCGGATGTATAACCATTATTGAAGCTCCAAGTTTTAAAATTTAAAAATTAAATTTTCATAAATAAGCTTTGTTTCGAGCTGGTGTGATTGCAAAAGATCGATTATGTGAGGAGTCTAAATCTGAAGTTTTGGATGATTTGATGTAGTTTTAAAATGTTTTTGAATGAATTTGATGCTTGGATTCGTGGAAAATAACGAAGTTTGTTTTTTGTATACATTTGTATATAGTATCGTATAGTATTGTATATACAATAGAATCTCTTTATTTGGATGGTTTTTTTATTCCTCTTCATTTTATACACACTTATATAATGTAGATACATTGTTTAAATATTTTATATACGTATGTATATATTTATATAATTATGTATATTATAAAATAATTATGTATAAAATATTATGCAAGATAATAAAAAAGGTCATATTATATATACAACAATATACCATACAATTTACAAATGTATAAAAAGAATTACTTTTTATTCCATGGCCAAATTCTGATTTTGTGCTATAAAAATGTAATGTACTTTGGTAGACACGAAATTACAATGTATATTTTTTTTTGTTATTATTCTATTTAATTATTCTTTATTATTAAAATACTATTAAACCATATATATATATATATATATATATATATATATATATATATATATTCTAAACTCAAGACATGCACTAATATTTTATAAATAACATTTTATACATATCAAGAAATTTAAGAAGTAAAGAATATATTTTATCAAATTCTAATTCAATTGAATGTCCCTAAATGTGCAGGGTGTTACATGACTAGGGCGGAAGGTACAGATCTTATTCTTTTTAAAAAATAAATCAATTAGGTTGATCCCTATCTTATGAAAATATACTGAGTATATTGTTGTTGTTTTTTTTTTTTTCGTTAAATAAAGGATATAAATGAATTTTTGGGGAAAACTACAGGAATAATCCCAAAAAAAGATGGCTTTTAAATTTTAGCCCCAAATAAAAAATCTCCATTAAAATAACCTTTAGCTATTAATTGATATATTTTTTAACAAAATTGCTCCTGACCAATTCACTTTTTTCTAGTCCTTTTTCAAAGCAAAGCAGTTTAAAACAAAACAATCGCAAATTGTTTTTTCAGTCAGCCATGGAAGCGTGATAAAATTCTCAATCGCACGTAACAAGGTAACACCTTCATCATCAAAATTCTCTAGCTGATCTCATTGTGTCCTTAATTTTTTGGGTGGTTGGGTGAATTATAGCTAATTTTGTGTTAACAAAATTAAGATCTAATTTGCAGGAAATTGATGTATTGTTGAAGCACACATCTTAATTTCCAGCCTCATAATCAGTAAATGGTAGGAAATAATTACCTATTAAAAATATATGTTGTAAACTGAACAGTTAGTAAGTTTTTATTGTTTCATTTTTTATTAGGTACACATGTTGCATTGTTAAAACTGAAAAGTTTTGTCGAAGAGGCAAAAGGTTATTCTTTAACTGCAGTGCTTAGATTATTAAAATATATGCATTTCTTTGTCGCATGGGCAAGACCTGTTAAAAAGCTAAAATACACTATTAGAACTTGCAACATGTCTTAAAATTGAAGCTCAAAGTTATTCTTTTATACTTTAAAATTTGCCTTAAAGACAACATGCAGAACAAGTTATGCCCCATGGATAAGAGTTGGATCTAGCTTACTCTGTAATGATTTATCAGATAATCTATAACTCTTGCCCTAGAGGCAAGACTTAGCCCCCAAAGAAACAAGTTATGCCCCATGGGCAAGAGTTGATACTAGCTTAGTCTATAATGATTTGGTAGATGATCTACAAATTTTGCCCTAGCGGCAAAAATTAATCCATCAAACAAACAGGTTATGCCCCATGGACAAGAGTTGACACTAGTTTAGTCTGTAATGATTTGGCAGATGATTTATAATTCTTGCCCAAGAGGCAAGATTTTTAGACCCCAAAGAAACAAGTTATGCCCATGGGCAAGAGTTGACACTAGCTCAGTCTGTAATGATTTGGCAGTTGATCTATAACTCTTTCTTTAGAGGCAAGACTTAGACCTCAAAGGAACAATATTTTTAGGCCCCCAAGGAACAAGTTATGCCCCAGGGTAAGAGTTGACACTAGTTTAGTCTATAATGATTTGGAAGATGATTTATAACTCTTACCCTAGAGACAAAACTTATATCCCAAAGAAATAACATGAACCATGGGCAAGAATTGACACTGCCTTAGTCTTTAATTATTTGATTGATGATCTATAACTCTTGCCGTAGAAGCTATTAACATCACTGCAAAGATGAGAATGCTTAATCAGTTCAAGGTTTCCTTGAAGGAAACTTAAGGATGAAAATTGGATGAATTAGTTGGTCTTTTAAAGTTTCAACTAACTAAAAGCTAAATGTTAATGATACTGTGCTATAATAAAAAAACCTCTGCTATAGACAATGCGTGGTAAAGATATCTTAGTTTATCAACTCATAAAACTTTCTGAATAGATCAGAATCAAAGTGAAAAAATGAAAGAAATATAAAAAGCTACAGCAAGAACAATAAAGAGCCTCAATATTGGTACCATTTTGAGAAACATCGGGTAGATTGCATGATTCTAACCTTTCTATAAATTGTTCAATTTTGGTTCAGAGGGAAGCATTATAGTGGTTCAACTCACAATTTTTCAAATAACTTTCTTTCCCTTTCATACAAAATATGTTTACTGGAATATTACAATCTTACAACCATATTGAATCAATCTTCTAGACAAAGAATTAAAATAGTAAAACCCAAGAATGAAAGCAATAAAGATAAAAAATTACCAAAATAAAAGTGTGGTAAAGTATTGAATTGCAAGTATAAAAAAAAATATGATACAATCAACAAATCAAGCATCTAACCAAATTAATAAAAGTGGAGAACCAACTACAGGGGAAGATTAGATGACCTTAGATTACAAGATCTAAACTGTTTCTTATTTTATGTCACTTAGTCGAAGACACATATTTGATTGAAAAGTTCACAATGATCAAAATACTCATGTAGCAGTTGCACATAAGTAATGATAAGACAGTCTCGATAGGAACAAGTTATACCTCATGGAAAAGAATTAGCCTACCACATTGTCTACTAATTTAGCAGATACTCAATAACTCTTGCTCAGGGGCAAGACTTGGTACAAGAAGAAGCAAAAAATAATTTTTGATTAATCAAACATAAATATATAAGATTGTAAGCAATAAAATTTTATTTGGATTATATTAAATTCAAAATATATTAGTCCCAAATAAATATTGTGAATTAATATAATTGGATTAATTATTTATGTCCAAACATATATGGATTTAAATAAAGTCTAATCTTTATTGGGCTAGTCCATTAATTTGGGCTACAAATGATGAACCCACTTTACTAAGCCCAAGATATTGTCATATT
>NW_025893884.1:0-1345 GCF_002878395.1 Capsicum annuum | reverse complement strand
TGGTCTTTAAGGTATTTTGTAACAACTTATCTAAATAGATGTTAAAATCCTAAAGGTAAATAGATGTTAAAATCCTAAAGGTCAATGTTTTGAAGTTGGAGATTAAATAATTATACGTTCATAATTAAATGAGTTTATGGAGGGTCAATATTAGTTTAGTGATAGTGCTACTATTTTAGTCTTCTAAGTTGTGACATCAAGTCTAATAGGGTATATACTTTAATGTGTTACCATTCAAAAATAAAATAATGATGACACTCCAAATATTTCTTATTCTATAGTCCATGGATTCAATTTGAAATATTACATTGAATTGTCTTCTTTAACTATTTTACTTGATTTGGTAATACACTTATAATTTTTCCCAAATTAATAAATTAATTTTTAATCCATATTATATTTGTTTTACTTAGCTTATTTTCCTTTATATGTATGGGTACTATGTTGGAACTATTTAAAAAATTGTTAAAAAAGAAAAATTCTTAATCTTTTAATTGATATTTTTTTCTCCTTATTCTTTTCCCACTGCCATAAAATAATTAGCAAGAAATTAAATATGGATTGCTACATTGTTGACCATATTCTCCTATAAATATAGACATATTTGCTCCTCATGTTTTCAACTTATCTCAACACCCAAAGGTGTTCTTCTCACTTTCTAACATATATATACTCTATCAAAATCACTTCCTTTTTTTATTTCTTCATTTTGTTTGTATAATTCGATCAGGAGATCTTCCGATGCTCAGATGAATATATGAAATAAATTTATTTGCGCGGATTCATGACCCTCGTCATATCCCATCCAACACCAGAATTATCATTACTAGCACCAATAGCCGGTGTTGTAACCAATGCCTACTTCAATTTGTAGAATCTATAACCCTCGCGAATGCGATATCCATGGCTTATAGATTGTTAAATTGTGGGAGGTATTGGTTGCGAAATCTATCAAATCCGCACACCCCCAACCTACTAAATCTATTTAATCTATCAAATCCGCACACCCCCCTATAAATGGTATCAGAGCACAGTAAATTAAAAAGTACGGAAAAGATATATATGTTAGAGTTATGGAGCAAGTAATGGTGGATTTGGTGTTGGATCGGATATGCTGAGGGCTATGGATCCGGTGCACAGGCTGAACACGCTGCCGGTGAGGTGTGACAATGACAGGTATGCGGCCGAGTTGGCAGAAATTGGTGCATATTAACAAGTTTATTTCAATATCTAGCATGGGGTTTAACTCTAGCATTTTTGTATAAATAACCTATATTTCAGTATCCTCTATGGGATCAAACTTGAACCTATATTAAATTCGTGTGAAAGAAATCTGTACCAACTA
>NW_025893883.1:0-1071 GCF_002878395.1 Capsicum annuum | reverse complement strand
TTACAAATGTTTCTTCCTCTCTTTTATTTTATCATTTGTGATGGGTCTTAGGTAAATCTGCAACCCGTTTTACTCAGACTTACACTAGTTAATAAATTCTTGATCCAAAGTTGCATGACCTGATTTATTAAACTAAAAATTCTACAAAAAAAAAAGACAAATAAAATTGTAAGAATAATCCAATCAATTACTTATACATCCAACTATTACAATAAAATATGAAAACTAACAACAAGAAAGAAAATATTATTATTTATCCATTATGCATCAAAATTCCTACGTTAATTTTCCAGATTATCAAACATTCGCCTTATTATTTTCAAACACATTGAAAATGGTAATCTAATTGTCAAAAGTGAGGTCAACTAAAATTAACAGTTTAAAGATTTTAATTGTTAAAGGTACAATAGTATTTCTACATAAATAAATAATTAAAATAAGGAAGTAAATAAGTAAATAAAATTTTTCAATGTTATATTCTACATTCTTATTACAACATATGCACTTATCTATTATATTATAGTATACATGTGTTGGTGAAAATTACAATAAATTGCAATAATATTACAATTGAAAAATTACAAATGAATAAAGAAAAATATATTTCTTCTTCTATGGTTGAGGCGCGGATATCTCGCTCTCTTTAAGGAGATTCAAGCCCACTGCGGTAATTGTTTCTCCGGTCCAGCAGTTACACTCTTTAACTTGTCCCCTTCAGGATACAACAACCTACGCAATATAACTCAATACTCTGAACACGAATTGAGTTCAAAGCTCCACACAACTAAACACCTCCCTTTAACTAATAAACTCTCTTTAATTTAAAGTTGGACTTACAAATATTCTTGCTTCTATATCATCTGTCGTGCATGAATGTTGCTACTTATATAGAAATTATACTACCAAATGAAGTGGTCTTACATAATGCTTGAAGTGGTATTACATAATGAAAGCATTAGACATAATGGATTGTCATGAAACCATTAGTGAATAAAGAGAAGAAACCACTTGAACAATATATTCAAGGTGTAGTGCTTTCAGCACTTGTGAAAAAAGGGATAATATTAAAAA
>NW_025893882.1:2779-3668 GCF_002878395.1 Capsicum annuum | reverse complement strand
CTTGTGCGATTCACTAGCATTGTTCTTGACATCTTGTTGGTGTTGTTTTTCTTGAAAATTGTATTGTGAACTTGATCTTGAATGTTTAGGGACTTGGTAGGTTGAAAATGATTTGGTGACTTGGTAGGTTGAAAATGATTAAGTGTAGGGACTTTAAGGGTGACACGGTAGGTTGAAAGTGGTTAAGAGTAGGAAGTTTGAAGGGGATTTTGTGTTTTGAATGTGACTTGTTTGACGACTTAGTAACTTGAAAATGGTTAAGTGTAGGGACTTTGAAGGAGATTTTTTTTTGTTTTGAATGTGGTTTGTTAGGTCACTTACTTGCTCGAAAATGGTTAAGTCTAGGGACTTTGAAGGGTACTTTTTTATTTTGAATTTATTTTCGTTTTGATACTTAGTTGCTTGAAAATGATTTAGTTGGTGACTTTATTTGTTGAAAATGCTTAAGTGCCGGTGACTTTAATAGTGAACTTTTGTTTGGAAGGTGATGTTGTTGGTTACTTTATTTGTTGAAAATGCTTAAGTGCGGGTGACTTTAAAAGTGAACATTTGTTTAGAAGGTGACGTTATTGGTTACTTTATTTGTTGAAAATGCTTAAGTGCCAGTGACAATAATAGTGAATTAGTGTTTAGGAGGTGATGTTGTTGGTTACTTTATTTGTTGAAAATGCTTAACTTTTGGTGACTTTAAAAGTGAATTAGTTTCGTTGGTGTCTTTATTAGTTGGAAAAGCTTAAGTTTTGGTGACTTTAATAGTGAACTAGTGTTTAGGAGGTGATGTTGTTGGTTACTTTATTTGTTGAAAAAGCTTAAGTTTTGGTGACTTTAATAGTGAACTAGTGTTTAGGAGGTGATGTTGTTGGTTACTTTATTTGTTGAAAATGCTTAA
>NW_025893882.1:0-2679 GCF_002878395.1 Capsicum annuum | reverse complement strand
CAGTGACTTTAATAGTGAATTAGTGTTTAGAAGGTGATGTTGTTGGTGACTTTATTTGTTGAAAATGCTTAACTTTTGGTGACTTTAAAAGTGAACTTTTGTTTAAAAGGTGATGTTGTAAGTGAACTTTTGTTTAGAAGGAGATGTTGTTGGTTACTTTATTTGTTGAAAATGCTTAAGTTTTGGTGACTTTAATAGTGAACTAGTGTTTAGGAGGTGATGTTGTTGGTTACTTCATTCATTGAAAATGCTTAACTTTTGGTGACTTTAAAAGTGAACTTTTGTTTAGAAAGTGATGTTGTGAGTGAACTTTTGTTTAGAAGGTGATGTCGTTGGTGCCTTTGTTAGTAGAAAAAGCTTAAGTTTTGGTGACTTTAATAGTGAACTAGTGTTTAGGAGGTGATGTTGTTGGCTACTTTATTCGTTGAAAATGCTTAACTTTTGGTGACTTTAAAAGTGAACTTTTGTTTAGAAGGTGATGTTGTATGTGAACTTTTGTTTAGAAGGTGATGCCATTGGTGCCTTTGTTAGTAGAAAAAGCTTAAGTTTTGGTGACTTTAATAGTGAACTAGTGTTTAGGAGGTGATGTTGTTGGTTACTTTATTTGTTGAAAATGCTTAACTTTTGGTGACTTTAAAAGTGAACTTTTGTTTTGAAGATGATGTTGTTGGTTACTTTATTTGTTTAAAATTCTTAAGTGCTGGTGGCTTTAATAGTGAATTAGTGTTTAGGAGGTGATGTTGTTGGTTACTTTATTTGTTGAAAATGTTTAAGTGCCGATAACTTTAAAAGTGAACTTTTGTTTAGAAGGTGATGTTGTTGGTGACTTTATTTGTTGAAAATTCTTAAGTGCCGGTGACTTTAATAGTGAATTAGTGTTTAGAAGGTGATGTTGTTGGTTACTTTATTTATTGAAAATGCTTAAATTTTGGTGACTTTAATAGTGAATTAGTTTCGTTGGTTGTTATTAGTAGAAAAAGCTTAAGTTTTGGTGACTTTAATAGTGAGCTAGTGTTTAGGAGGTGATGTTGTTGGTGACTTTGTTTGTTGAAAATGCTTAAGTGCTGGTGACTTTAATAGTGAATTAGTGTTTAGAAGGTGATGTTGTTGGTTACTTGATTTGTTGAAAATGCTTAAGTGTCGATGACTTTAAAAGTGAAATTTTGTTTAGAAGGTGATGTTGTTGGTGACTTTATTTGTTGAAAATGCTTAAGTGACAGTGACTTTAATAGTGAATTAGTGTTTAGGAGGTGATGTTGTTGGTTACTTTATTTGTTGAAAATGCGTACGTGTCGGTGACTTTAAAAGTGAACTTTTGTTTAGAAGGTGATGTTGTTGGTTACTTTATTTGTTGAAAATGCTTAACTTTTGGTGACTTTAAAAGTGAAGTTTTGTTTAGAAGGTGATGTTGTTGGTGACTTTATTTGTTGAAACTTCTTGATCTAATTAGTTGAATCTGATTGATTGCGTAGATGGAAGATGATTATAGCTGGATATATCTCCGAAACAATGATAATAGAATGGGTATTAGGGAGGAATTTGTTGAGGGTATCAAAAGATTTGTTGAACATGCTAAGACACTTGATCTTTGGACACTTGATCAGTTCTTTCATTCAGAATGGGGGGTTATTCCTCCGTGTCCTGGTGATGCAGTTCGGGCTGTAAAAGGTCTAGGTCCCTGGATGATTTCAGCACGGATGATGATATGGAAGACGAGGACGAATATAATGATGATGACTATTAGTTTTGTGATTTTTGTATGTCTTGTACATTAAATTTAGACATTTTGTTGTTTAAAACTATTGTTGTAGTATTTTCGAACTCACTTTTGTTGGACATTTTGTATATGTTGTACACTTTTGAATTTTTTTTTTTGTTGTTGTATTTTCATTTTGGTTACTAGTACTCTATATATTTGTTATGGTTGCATGCAGTATTTGTGTTTTCAATTTTTTTTTTTAATTTTCAGAAAAACCGACCACAAGTGGTCGATTTAAATAGCTACCACTACTTTTCTGATAAAAATTTTGGTCGGATTTGTGGTTGAAAAGTGGAAAAAACCGATCATTTGTGGTCAATTTTTGTGGTCGATTTTCCTTTTCTTTTAGTAGTGATGTGTATCTGTTTCCTTTATCAATTCAGGTTAATCAAGAATGTCGACCAAAGAAATGATTAATTGCTTAAGATGCATCCAATTTTGTTTGGAATTTAATGAACCTAGTGGTTGAGTTATTTTTCTTTTTTATATATTTTTTTTTATAAAACGAAAATATATCACTACTAGAAATCATTACCCCGTGATTAATATATATTTTTTATTAACATTTAACTACTCCACTGTCCACAATTTCCATGCAATATGTTAATTTTCAAATGCCTAACCATGTCAACACAGTAGAACCAAATCATATGGTTGCTAAAAATATTATAAATTTAATGGACTACTATATCATTTTTTTTTGTTTGCTCATTGCATTTGATAAGGGAAAAAATAAAAAAATAAAAAAAATAATAAACTCTTTCATTAACTTTAGGATAATGATTTAGAATCTAAATAAGAAAAACTACAATATTAATATTTCTCACATACGGTGAATGACGTCGTTGTTCCAACCCTAGCATGTATCATAATTAAGGCTTCAAAATATGAAAATAACAATGGGTTCGATAATTACTTAA
>NW_025893881.1:0-3091 GCF_002878395.1 Capsicum annuum | reverse complement strand
TTTTTTTTTTTCAAAAAATACTTATGAAGCAAACTAGTAATTGATGTTTGGCTAAATAATTTAAAATAATTTTATGTTACTATTTGAAGTACTTATTTTTCTTTTAAAAACTATATCAGACACTTTAATTTTCTAAAGAATTACTTTCAAAAAAAGAATAACTGCTAAAAAACTATTAATCTGAATCAAATTAAATTTCTTTTTGAAGAGTTAGTTAATTGGCATGTACCCTTTAGCTTGGTCTTAACTAGAGGTGGATCCAAGATTTGGAGGTTCAGTATATCATACTGTTAAATAGGATAAAGGGGTTGATTTCTTCAATTTTGAATTACGATTTGAGTTATTTATCTTTTTTGATTTCTATCGACAAATCAATCGAGCATGCATATTTAGTAATGTTCTCTTTTAGATATTCTGATATTTAAAATACTTAAGCAGTTCATTTTTTCGGAATAAAAGACTTGCTATCTAAAATGGTGAGATTTTTTTTTCACGTTAAATATCTGAACTTGTATAAATTATCTATGTCTTTCATCTACATTTCTTATCGATCCATATCTACTCAGAGAAAAAGATGCAACAATGATGAAGAAGACGATCTCTCATGTCTCTTTTGGATTTTTGTTTTCTTTTCTTTTCTTTCTCAGACTTTCCCTTTTTGCCTCATTTGTTTTTATTGTTTGAGGCTGGACCAGATCGGGTCGGCGTTGACTTAGATTAGGCCAGCTAGTTTTTTGTGTATATATTGAGGTTTTAATAAAGTATAAATAACATAAATATCAACTCTTTTGGGAGTAATTACACTCTCTACCACTGTTTTAATTACTTTACTCTCTCTCCTTATTAATATACATAATATAGCCGACATATACATATCATTCTGTGTATATATTGAGATTTTTGTAATATGTTTAGGGAGTTGAGATTTTTTGTAATATTAAAAATATAAATTGTGTATTTGTTTAATTTTTAGTTATAAAATACCTTTAAGACCTTTTTGCACAAAAAAAATGTATAAATCATCTATCTGTTGTTGCAGATATATAGTTGAGAAAGTAGCAAGAACGATAGTTTCAATCAAGTCATCTTCACTTAATGTGAACTTCGGAGAAACATCAAAATAACCCTTAGATTTAGAAATTTCTAACATATTAGTATCCAACATTTTTCAAACTCTTTTGTTTTAAAAAAAAATTACTATTTAAGTAAATATTTATTAATATTTATATGACATTTAAAATTTGGTATCCATTGATATGAAATATGTACGCAATATTCATATCAAGAAATTAATAGTTAGTGGTAGAAAAAGTCAAGGATTAATTAGAGCAAAAAAGAGCCAATTTGGCTTACTAAAGAAGTAAATAAAAAATAATTATTAGTAACAACGAAATAAAATGAAAAAGAACGAGTTAAACCCTTTAGCAACAAGCTTTAAGCCTTTAATTACTAATTCTTCGTACCAAAATTTAATGCTTTACTTCATATTTGATCCCACGCCACTTGAGCAGCATGTTTCGCCATTTGTCACCAGGACCTTTCACGGCCGTTTGATAGGGTATATAGTAATAGTGTAGAATATAGTATACTAATAATGCTGATATTAGTTACGCTTGTTTTAATTATGTTGAGTTTTTTTTTGTACAGAGTTTGGTTTGGTGGGGTACAGGAATAACATGCATTGCATAAATTTTTTTAAAAGAAATACCCTCCAAAAATATGGTGGAAAGGATATGAAAAATGTGTTGATGGGTAATAGTCTTTAATTATGTTAATGCATGCATTAGAATCTATTGCATTACTAATACCATGAATTTTCATCCATCGGTTATTCACACCTTAATATAAAATAGAATATATTACTAATGCAAGCATTAGTCATACATATATTGAAAAAGTGTACCAAACAAGGTACTAGTGTTACACAAAGCTAATGCATGCATTATTTTTTCTAATGCATTATATTAAATGACCCTTAAAAGGGTCTAGATGCTTCCTCTATTTCAACTTGTTTGACTTATTTTGACTTGATACGAAGTTTAAGAAAGTAAAGAATACCTTTAAATCATGTTATCTTAAGTTAAAGATATGTTAAATGTACCAAAATATCCTTAATATTGTGATCTTAAACATACCACGTGAAAAGTTGAAACTAAAGAGTTACTAAAAAAAGAAAGGGTCATTTTTTTTAATACAGACTAAAATGAAAAGTAGGTCAAATAAATTAAAACAGAGAAAGTATATATTTTATTTCTTACACATGTATACAAAGTTTCAATCGAGACATTTGGAGCCATGGCATCCCCAATAGTATATATAGATCCATTCCTAGTCTCAGCTGGTATCTGTGTCCTCCAACTTTGAATATTCACAATTAGGTAGTTAAATTATCATAAAGTTATACAAATGTCTATATATACACGTCCTACATGGCAAATCTCATGTGATTTGACATGTAGTGCATTTTTTAACCTAAAATCGGTACAACTAAATTTGTAGGGGTCAAGAACATGAGTTACAGTTTTTATTTTATTTTAGGCCCGATTTACTAGATGTTTGGTTATCAATAGATGGTGAAAAAAGATGAGTATAATGTAAATAAGTTGATATGATAAAGTGAATAAATCTAGGCATATTTGAAGAAAACATGAGCGAGATCGAGAGCTTATCCTCCGTCTCTGAGATCAGATACTTAGATAACTATCAAATTCAAGACAAGATGTAAATAAGAAAAATGCTTAGAGAAAGAAAATAGTATATTGCTAATGTATTGCTTTAGAAAATAAGTATCAGGATCCTTTTACAAATGAGGAGGATCGGTTACTTATTGAAACAATTCTAAGGCCTTTAACCAACAAGAAAATATCACTAGGGCCTTAAAGTAATAAAGCCTATGTTTTTGCACCACACATCTAATCCGTTGGAGGAAGACAACTAATATTCCTGCACAACTCAGATCTGTATGAGATTGTCCCCACACCTGAGCAACATGATACACTTGTCTCATATTTGTCTTTTATGTCATGTCATTAAGGGCGATAACTGACTGGTCCTTATTCTGAATGATCTATCATCTCTACTATCATTATCC
>NW_025893880.1:0-1311 GCF_002878395.1 Capsicum annuum | reverse complement strand
GGGGGGATCCCACCAATCAGCTTCCTTGTGCCTTACGGGTTTACTCGCCCGTTGACTCGCACACATGTCAGACTCCATGGTCCGTGTTTCAAGACGGGTCGAATGGGGAGCCCACAGGCAAGCGTCCGGAGCACGCAGATGCCGAAGCACGCCGTAGGCGCGCGCTGCCTGCCACAATCGAGAAGACGGCGTTCCACGAGCGTATCGAGAGCCCGGTCTTTGGCCGCCCCCCCAATCCACGCTGGTCCACGCCCCGAGTCGATCGGGGGACCTACTCGTCGCCGTTCCACATCCGATCGGGGCGCATCGCCGGCCCTAATCCGCTTCCCTCTCAAAAATTTCAGGCACTCTTTGACTCTCTTTTCAAAGTCCTTTTCATCTTTCCCTTGCGGTACTTGTTCGCTATCGGTCTCTCGCCCGTATTTAGCCTTGGACGGAATTCACCGCCCGATTTGGGCTGCATTCCCAAACAACCCGACTCGTAGACAGCGCCTCGTGGTGCGACAGGGTCCGGGAACAATGGGGCTCTCACCCTCTCTGGCGCCCCCTTCCAGGGGACTTGGGCCCGATCCGCCGCTGAGGAAGCTTCTCCAGAATACAATTCGGACGACGGAGCTACCCGATTCTAAGGCTGGGTTGTTCCCTGTTCGCTCGCCGTTACTAAGGGAATCCTTGTAAGTTTCTTTTCCTCCGCTTATTGATATGCTTAAACTCAGTGGGTAATCCCGCCTGACCAGGGGTCGCGGTCGGAGCGCCTGAGAGTGAAGGGGTCCTGGAGTCCGAACGCGCAACGGGCCGTAGCCGCGACGACAAAGAGAGTTGAGTTACAACAACCACTTGCTGCGACATCCGTCGACGTGGACTCGTACTTAGGCCAGCCGCAAGTTCGAGGGGCACGGGAGGCCAGTATCCGCCCCGCGACGACAGCGCACCCCGTGATTGAGGCGCGATGCGAGGGGGGCGACTCAATGCGTGATGCCCAGCCAGACGTGCATTCAAAGACTCGATGGTTCATGGGATTCTGCAATTCACACCAAGTATCGCATTTCGCTAAGTTCTTCATCGATGCAAGAGCCGAGATATCCATTGCCGAGAGTCATTTTTTTTTACAGAAGAAGCACAGGCCCCCCCGACGCACGCCGCGGACGGGGCGCGAGAGGAAGGCTATTGATTTAAGTATTCCTTGGCGCTTTCCGTACCGGGGTTCGTTGGTCGCCCGGCACGCGCGCTGGGGCGCGTGCACCGAGGACGAGGGGGAGGCGCTCGTGCGGAGTGCCGGAGCACCCCGCCCGCGCGGACTCCCCAGTTGTT
>NW_025893879.1:0-2145 GCF_002878395.1 Capsicum annuum | reverse complement strand
ATCTTGTGGTTTTAAATATGTCACTTGAAAAGGTGAAATCAGATTACTGCAAAGAAAGAAAAGGTCAATCTTTTTGAAACAAAAAGCAGTTCGAGGTTGGGCAAGGACTCGCTCGAGGCATTCCATGTTGTAATTTTGAGGGATCTCAATTTAAGAACCTTGAGGGTTGGAAACTCTTCATCTTCAACGTCCCATTTTCCCTGCTGAAATGCTCTATGTTCCAACTTGAGAACCACTAAATTCGGTAATCTCCCGATTTTAGACATGTCACTTTGTGGCAACAAAACATCTGATAGAGTTAGCTTTGTTAATGTCTCTGGCAAGCTGAATTTCAAGATCTTACCGTTCACACCGAGTGTTTCAAGTTGAAGAGCATCTAATCTGAGTTTGAGAGGCTCTTTACAATGGCACTTGAGCTTTCGCAGTCTGTTTGCCTTCTTTATGATGTAGTCTGCTAGCTTGTTAGTGAGAGACACTGTGGCCAAGGTCTCTATGCAACATATGTTTGTTGATTTGCGAGGAATGCGTCCATCAAAAGATGCAACAGGTACTACATGGACATGCTTTAACCTTGGCATATCCCAGATGGCAATCGGAAGTGTTGTGCCACTTCCTACTGTTATTACAAGCAATACCTCGAGGTTTGAAAGGTTCGATATCCATGATGGCATAAATTCCAGATAGCCTTTGATTCCTAAGTACTTCAGATGGATCAACTCTTTTGATCTCTGTAATGAACGGTCCGACACAGGACATTCCATTTGTAGAACTCTTAGAAGTTTAAAGTTCTCGAGATCAAAAAATTCCTGGCAGCCAGATTTCGGGGGTCTGAAGAATGCAGACCGAGCTTGCAGGTTTCCTATCCTCCCTGCCCAATAAAGGCTATGATGAATGCAAAGCTTCCGGTTCTCATAAAAGGAGCTCGAAAAATCTACCTTCCCATTGGTCGTTAGCTGCATAAACTTCTCTTCCTTAGCTTTTGTCACACAAAAATCATGCAACATATCATGAATGTGACATGTTCTGACTCCTCCGACGGACCTTTTCTTGCTCACCATAATCAAGCTTCTACCGATCAGATCATTCAGTAAACTTTCGGCTACAAGCTCTACACTCTTTGCCTCCGTGGTTGGAACAAATCCCTCGATAGTCCACAACCACGCTAACTTTGAGAATGAAATTTCTTCATCCTCCCGAAATGAAGCAAAATAAAGAAGGCAGGGCTTGAGGCTATCCGGCAAGTGCTTGTAGCTCAATTCGATTACGTCCAAGCACTCTTTTGCACTTGTGACGGAATCTAAATTTATACTCTCTGCAATTTTTCTCCAACTTTCCTCATTTTGGCTTATCCCAGACAAAACTCCAGCTACCAAAATCACAAGGAGAGGTAGTCCTTGACACTTTCTCGCGATGTTTTCTCCCACTTTAGATAGATCTGGTGGGCAAGTTTGTTCCTTGAACAGCTTGATTTTCATTAGTTACCAGCTTTCATTTTCGAAAAGAAAACGAAGGTGAAGAGGTTCTCTATCAGGATTAATTTCTGAAGCCACATCGCTGAGCCGGCTAGTTAATAAAATCCTACTTCCGTTATCATCATCTGGGAAACATCCTCTCAAGTCATCCCAAGTGTCAACACTCCATATGTCATCAATGTAGAGAAGATACCTCTTCCTTATTAAAAATTTCCGCAAAGCATCTGCTGGATTTTTCTCATTCTGTTGATTGGAACTTTTTACTTGATTCAAGATATCGAGCAACAGCTTTCTCCTGTCGTAGGCTTGGGAAACACAACACATAGCTTGGACGTCAAAATAGTTCCGTATGTTCACATCATGATAGACTTTCTTTGCTAGTGTAGTCTTTCCAAGACCAGGCATCCCTACAATGGACACAATATCCAAGTACTTTGGTCCTCTAGTGAGACGGTCGATTAGCAAGTCAGCCTCTTCATCAAACCCCACCACTACCTCATCAAGTTGTGTAGTCTCAACTACTTGTCTGACAGGATTTGGTTCTTCTTCTTCGATAGGGACTTGAACATCTCGTACAATCGTAGCATGGAACTCTATCATATTATCCTTGACAAGCTTAATTTCTGTTAGGATCTTACATAACAAATGCAGATACCAAACAGGATAATCTCCG
>NW_025893878.1:0-1398 GCF_002878395.1 Capsicum annuum | reverse complement strand
AATTGAAGTTTCAGCATCAGTTTTGAAGTACTTGTAGACATCACTTCATTAATTGTAAAAACCAAACATTCTTACATCAATGGAATTAACTAACACCTATCTACAATCTTCAATCGTGTGTTATTATTATCCTAAGAACTAAGAAAGAAACAAGGAACTGGTTGCTCCTTGACAAGGAGCCCTTGGAAGTACGACAGAGGTAAAAACTTGGGAAAAGGCAAGGAGTATCGTAAGCTAGGTTGCCTGAGTGGACACAATAATTTGAGGTCAAATAAGAGTCTCAGTCATATTCCAAATTCATGGGGGGATTGCTCGAGAAGTTTCACCGAGATTTTTTTTTTTTAAAATCATATGCATCGAAAATTGCAAAAAATTCGCAATTTGTGTCATTTCACATGTTTGACTTGGAAAATGACTCTCTCGGCCTCGTCAAGGCAACTCGATCCATACCGAATTGGACCCAAAAAGGCTCGTTCGCGCCGTTTCTCTCATTTGACCACCTAAATGGCCCCATCGGCTCCGCCAGCCCACACTCACCCGCTCCTAAGCGGGTTGGGTGGGCGCCAGTCGATTTTCTGCCCAAAATGCTGTTGGGCACTTGGCCCAGCCCCGGAATCATGGGCTAACACCCACCAATTTGGCCCGAAAATGGTTCGTTCGCGCTATTTCGTCCGTTTGACCACTCAGATGGCTCCATCGACCAACACTCATCTGCTCCTCAGCCAGCCGGGGGCCGCCAGTTGATTTTCGGCCCAAAACGCCACCGATCCATGAGCCCACCCCCAGAACCATGGGCTAACACCCGTCGATTTAGTCCGAAAACGGCTTGTTAGCATCGTTTCGCCCGTTTGACCACCCATATGACCCCGCCGACCCACATTCACCCGCTCCTTAGCTAGTCGGGGGGGCCTCCCATTTGTCTTTATGCTGCTAGCCTTCCTTGTTCCCTTTTTATTTGCCTGTTTATCAGACATCTTTTCCAGTGTACTTGGTAATTGATACGAGTAATTTATGCATTTATCTATATCACAAATCGTCAATAGGAACAAATTCTTTTTGACAAAAATGGTTAATTAAGAAGTAAAATAGAATCAAATTGAATACTTCTATAATACAACGTGAACGTAGAAAGGCACGAAGAGAGGGTGTCATCCTTCAGCCTCAGTTGGTAGTTGCTTCTGCTGTTGAATCCTCCGAGGATAATCTCACTACCACTTACTGATATAGGTCTTTCATTTCGTAAACATTCTATTGTCATTTTGGTTGTTTCTAGTATTCACATATGCAGACCACATGCTAAATGTGTTTCTGCCATTGGTGTCTTTTGTTTGTAAATTGCATTACTGGAAGCATGAGTCCATGTCACATGTCACAGGCTGTATAAGGACAGAATGAAAT
>NW_025893877.1:0-1680 GCF_002878395.1 Capsicum annuum | reverse complement strand
TTCTAGTCCCAATATTAGTTCTTCTACAGAAATATTATGCTATCAAGAAAGTCTCCACTAGCTCTTCATAGAAAAAAAAAAAAAGACAAAGAAACATCTATTATTGTCCTTACTTTTCTTAGTAAAAGATTTTGTAACGTGCAATTAATCTGTGTTGGGGTCCTAAAATGATGGCTTTAAGAAAGTTACCAATTGATGTTGCAAAAATGAAAGTGAAATTACTGACTTTGTGATGGTCTTATTACTTGTTATCGATTTTGCTACGACGATAGCAATTGCAGTAATGCGATCATTTGTAGGCGTTGTGCCTATAATTATTTTACTCCGAATTACTGTTCTGTGTTTTAGCAAGTGCGCTCTTACTAATGAAGATTATCTAGGAACTATTGTTCAATAATGTTTTGTTTCTAAGCAAGTTAAATAATGTTGTATTTCTAAGTTTAAGATAAATAAAATGTAAAATTCTAATTTTTTTGAAGCACCTACTCTAAAAAGGTCTCTAATAAAGGTTATTTTGAAATGGGCAAATCACATAAATATACAAATTTAGAGTCTATATTACAAAATCTACCACTATTATTTTTTATTTACAAAAGGTAGTTTTTATTTACAAAATCTACCAACTATTCAACTGTCATAAGTTCTTTTGAAATAACCTTTATGAAATATCACTTTTTATACCATTTTTTATATTATATTTTTTGGATATAATTAAATAATCTTTAAAGGACACTAATTTCTATATCAATTTCATATTATATTTACAGGAGCACCAGTTTATATATTATTTTTATATCATTTTTTTAGAAGATAATTATACCTTATAGAAATATACAATATTTAAAAAGTAGAAGATAATTAGATGAGTTTAATGACCAAGTCAACTTGCTTAAAAAATATACCCCGACACAACAGCTTGCCTCGAACATGACGTTGGATTTAAAAAATAAGGCAGGGCTTACTTCCCAGGAATAGATTCAACGTCATGACCACAAACATCTCCAAGTCGTTGAACGCAATGTTGCTCTGAAAGAGAGAATCCCATGATGGTTTTAAGAGAGTTACCAATTGATGTTGCAAAGATGAAAGTAAAATTACCTTTACTTGGTGATGGTCTTACTTGTTATCAATTTTGTAACGGTGATAGCGATTGCAGTGATGGGACTATCTGCAGACGTTGTGTCTACAATTATTTACTTCGAATGACTGTTCCATATTGTTTTAACAAGCGCCTTTTAATAGTGAAGATTATTTCGAAACTATCCTTCGAGTAAGTTAAATAATATTGTGTTTCGATGCAAATTAAATAATAAGCGTGTTGTTATTGGTGAAGTATCCTTGAAGCACACAAATTAGAATTACTGCGCTCAAAGAATGAATGTAACTACTATTATATGCTTGATGTGCCTTTGTGTATATTCAAGCAATTTAAATAATGTTGTGTTTCCAAGTTCGTATAATAAGAAAATAAATATGTAACCTAGCTAGTTTTTCAAATACTGGGGAATTATCTATCTATTGTAATATATGAGTTACAACTTAAATAAATATATATTGTTCACTTGTCTTCATTTTATATACAATTCATCATTTATTTATAGAGATACTGGTCAAAATAACACGTGCATTAATATTTTTTCGCGAGTTTCATATCCTAATTATCAATTATTATCTTTTTTA
>NW_025893876.1:0-17246 GCF_002878395.1 Capsicum annuum | reverse complement strand
GAAAGAAAGAACAGAATTGTACTCATATCGTTTATCAATAAAAATTCCTGTACTCATATCGTTTATCAATACGTTTTAGTACGCAGTTCATACTACTATCTCAGATAAAGTAGAGAGGTTGTTTCCAATAGACTCCCGGCTCAGGACACATCATACTGGGATAACGTAACGCACTGCTAACTAATACAAAAAACAAGACAACCACAAGGTAATATCTAAGTTTCTCGGACTCTCCAAAAATATGACCGCACCCGTGTTGGATCCTACAAAAATGCACTACTTTTGAAGGATCCAGCATGCAACTGATGACATTTTCGAAGAGTCCGAGCAACATAGTATAATACTATAAATCAGGGGCGGAGCTACACTTGGCCGAATGAACCCCCTTCGGCGAAAATTTTTACTATTTATACATAGTTAAAATTATTTTTTATATATATACAGTAGCTGTTGAACCCCCTTCGATTAGTTCGTATGTTTACTTCTGAACCCCCTTAATGAAAATAGTCAAATTAAAGTTTCAAAACATCATTAATAAGGTTAATTTAATAAAATACATCCCTATTTAAAATTTTCTTGAGAGGTGTAATGTACCAACCAGCTGCAAAGGCTAAGTAAAATGAAACGGAGGAAATATTATCTTTCGAGTTTCATTTTTTTTTTTTAGAAAAAATAAATTACCCAATCGTACTTTGGACAATGTTGTATTAGTTAGACAAAATCTACGTAGAAGGGGCCTAGATCTGACCTCAATATGTACAACACTTATTCGGAGACCTTAAAAGAATCGAGGATAAAAGTTAGCTTTATCAAACTTAGATCTAATACTTGGCATTCGCCACTTATCGAGTTGATTGGTGTGACGTATAAGGTACAATAATTTTGGGATATAAAATTCAGGATTATTTTATTTTACGTTTGGCTGGAGGTATTAATTAATCCCGCAATTATTTAACCAAATGATAGTTCTTAGGCAAATCAGAAAATGAATGACATTATGTATAAGAATTTTTTTTTTGTGTTTCATCCGGTGTCCAGTACTCGCATTCAGTGGCGGAGCCAGGATTGACACCAAAGGAATTCACAAGTGAATATATGAACTAACCGCAGGGGGTTCTGTTAGTTTGTAGAGCCTGATTAATATGTGACGTATTATGAATTGTATATACTCTGAATCATTAATATAAATAGTCCGTCCGCCGTGGAGTTTACTCGCGGGTGTTACCACGTAATTCATTCTCACTTATCTCTCTCTCTCAAGAACTTTCTCTCTAGTTTTCTTTATCCTCTCCATAGATTTAGTGTGTATGCACGCAAATCGATCCTAACAGGTTCGTCATCTACTATATATAGATAAACAATAATTTTAACCATGTACATATAATATTATTTTCCATTGAAGGGGGTCAGATGAACCCCCTACCTTGTATGTAGCTCCGTCCCTGCCCGCATTGGAGGTCAACTAATTCGGATTCACAACGGATAGAGCTCCATTCGGGGGTAGCACTCCCTACCAATGATTTTTTCATACCCAGGGCTTGGAGTAACCGGTAAAGTTGCTGCCATGTGACCAAGAGGTCACGGCCCACGGGTTCAAGCCTTGAAAACAGCCTCTGGCAGAAATGCAAGGTAAGATTGCGTACGATACACCCTTGTGGTGGGGCCCTTTCCCAGACACCGTGCATAGCGATAGCTTTAGTGCACCGGACTGCCTTTTTTTTTCAGGGCTCGAATGTATAAGAATTCTACATCGTCCCATCAGATAAAATTAACCTACAAATGATAACCTTCATAAAATAGGGGGTTAAAACCTGTTATATTTAATAAAATAATCTTGATTTTGAATAATTTCTTTTATAGTGTAAGTAGGGCGCAAGTCAGATAGGATTATTATAGGGGTTAATCCGAACTCTTTTTAGTGAAAAATTATATGATCGCTATTTTATATTTGATCGTATGTACCCATAGAATGCTATGTATTCTCCACTTTTGGATCTCGCAAAAGAGAAAACATTTTTTTCCCTCTGACTTAAGTAAATGATGGATTTATAAATAATTTAATTTAAAATTTTCATTTTATCTTATTGACAAGCATAAATATCACAACTTGTCATGTTTTAAAGTATTCCTTTCTTTTTTAAATTTTATGTCTGATAAGCACACATCATATAAATTAAAAAGTGAAAGTATGTTATTTTGCTTCAAATTATTACAGTAATTAAATTAAATATACCTTATTTTTAGGGGAAAAGATCAATTGGATAAAACGATTATGTTATTTTGCTTCAAATTATTACAGTAATTAAATTAAATTACCTTATTTTTAGGGGAAAAAATCAAGTGGATAAAATGATTTAATTATTCTGATCAATTATTTCACTTTGTAGCAAAACTATTACTCGATACATCTTCTAATTTATGTGATATTTTTTGCTTCTCAAGATCAAATTATAAGAATTTTGAAAAATGTTTTAAAATACATATATATTTTTTATAATCATCGACTGATCATGAATGATAATTTATAATATTTTTTGGATAAAATTTGAATATACTAATTATAATTTAAAATATTAAAGATAAATTAAATTAATTCAATGCCAAATAAATTTAAACAAAAAAAAATATACTGTATAACCGTTCAAATCATATACTCCTATCATATAAATATACAAAACTCACATAAAATAACTACAATTTGTTTTTAATTAAATGTTCATCAGTAAAAAGAAGGTTCTTCCTTTTTGGGATTGGCAATCCCTTCATGGTACGATAGAATTAAATGCATCATCTTATAAAATAAAATGAAAAATAAAAAAAAGTACACTATATAGTCACACTACTAAAATAATTTCCAAAATAATTGTCAGTAAATATATGATTCTTTCTGCATATTATTATATGATACACATAATAATATATATAAAATATATTTTTTTTATATAATATAGTATGTATTTAATTTTTATATATTTAACTAATGAATAAAACGAATCAAGTATAAAATCATAAAATTTAAATTTTAGATTTACTTATGAAACAAATATATTTCTAATAATATTTCAAATGAAAACTATTTTTCACCCAATCACCATCATCCCCAATATTAGATTCTATTTTGCACTTTTTAATTACGACTACACCCTCCATCTATCTTTACTTATACTATAAAAAATATTAATAATACCTGTTTAGTTTGAAAAATTAAAAAATAATTTAATATTTTCTATTTATTTATCCTTGTAAATAAATATTATTTACTATCCAATTCATTTTTAAAATATCAAATTTATTATACTTACAGAATAATATAGTAAAATTATCATATTATTTATTATTTTTTTAAGGTGTATGCTTTGTCAAGTTAATATACTCACCTGATATTGTTAATAGCCTTCTTGAGATCTACTCTTTTAATTATTAATAACTCCATCCAAATTGGAGTAATAATTGTTTGCCACATGCATTTCAATAATTACATGTTACCAATATAAATTAAATGTAATTGTACCTTGTGAAAAGAGAAAAAAAATACTACTTCAATTTCAAAATTAGTTGATTCTTATTTGATATTCTTTTTAAGAAAATATTTATTAAAGATTTATTTTATGAAACTAGTCTTATAAATTATGCTTTTAAAAATATAAATTTATGTACATACACATTATTTAGTCATTTAATGATAGCGATAATATTGAAAGAACATAATAAAATTTTCTTGATTTTATGAAAAAGAACAATTAAATTAAAATAAATATTTAAAAAAAAAGAGTCAACTAAAATAAAACAGAGAAAATAATACTTTTCTTTTAATTAGAAAACAAGTTGGTATATTTTTTTTCCCTTAATTAACTCTTAAGACATATAATTCACATCCCCGTAACCAAATAATCAAGTTTTAAGAGTTTAACATATTATAATTATAAGTTTTTTTTATAATAAAGTTTGTTTGGACGGTGGCCAAATGCACGTTGATCTAAGAGAAATACATATACGTAATATTAAAAAAATAAACATATTTTTTTTTTATTATTATTTAAAAAAAAAAAAATTGCTTTGGATTTCACATTCCCATAATTCTATCAAATAGCAAAGTTTTAGTGCATTGTGTTAGTGAATAAATAACATTTTTCTTGTACGTTGTGTTTATGATAACTTTTTGAATTGGATGTTAATATAATAAAGATATATAAGGATAAATATTAATTGATGCATCCTAATTCAAGTGACTTTGACATGCTATAACAATAACGTATACCATACTCAGTATAGTTTTATAAGTGCAGTTTTTGAAAGTAATGATGTTTCCGATAGATCCTCGACGCAAGTAAAATATATCAAAATCAAGTTTCGAAAGGAAACAACAGTAAAGAAAACATATTAAAAGCAAAAAAGAGAAGAGAACAATAACAAAAACAAATAATACAGTAACCAAAACAAAAAACCAACAACATGTAGTAGAATAATAATAATAAGAATATTAATTTGAATCTAGATAATGCTCGACTATCAATTAATCTTCCATTCCAATGCTCTACCTTCGTATCCTCCTAATAACTAGGATCGTGCCTATATTCAAAATAAATCATAGATATCTATAAAATTATAAATCATCTCATTTACGATAAAATGAGAAAATAAAGTTTTTTTTTTAAGATATATAATATTTTATTGACTTCTAGTTCATTTATGTATAGTTTTCCCAAAACCAATGGGTACAAACGCACTCATGAATATGAATTTAAATAATTTTACTTAAAATCTCATATTTATGTTTAATAAATTCATTTAATATACTTTAAATAATTTATTAAAAACTCAATAAATTATTTTTTTTCTACGGCTCAATTGAAAATTCTAAATTTACCTCGATAAGCACATAATAAATAGTTTCTTTTAATGTTAAGGTGTTTCAATTTTTTTGAGATCTACACTATTAACGGTTGTCCTCTCGCAATCTCATCCACTATGCAACTTGTGGTTAATTTAACTATTTAATATTTAAATAAAAATACATGTAAATTTTCTTTTTTTAGAAAAAATGAATTAGAAGTATTTGGTTAAAATATATTTATTAGAAATTTGAGTTATTCAATTGATATATTATAATATTAACATTTAAGTCGAGTGTCCAAATAGAATATGCTGACAATCTTTTTCTTGTAATCTTTAAGTTCTTAATAGAGTTGCTTAAACAATTAAAACTTTAAGGACTCGTTTTATATATATATATGGGGAATAAGGGATAATCTTATCCTCGGATTAATTTTAAGATGAATGATAACTTCTATTAATTTTGGATCGCGTTGTGCATCTTTATAGATTAGGGTATATCCATCTTTCAATTACTTATATGTACTCTCGCATCTCGATGGAAGTGTCTTAGTTTGACTGGTTGCGAAATTTAAGAAATAAATTAATAAGGTGATTTTTGAATTTTATGATCTTAAACTAAAGATGTATGTACTACGTAATTCCTTAAATCTTGTGGTCTAAACTTGTTATATAGGATGTTAGAATTGAAAAACTTATTAAATATAGAAAGAGACTCTTTATACATTATTATTAAATTTGTTATTTATTTTGTTTAATCAGTACATAAAAACTATTAGACATGATTATACACATATTATATATTTTCTAATTAATTATATGAAAGACTATTTAGGCTAATTCTTTTTTTATCAGGGTGGATATAGGCTACAACTCATATGACACCCATAGTTGCTTTGATATCACATTAATAACAAACAACCTTTTTGTGGGACATTAATTTATATTTTTATAGCATAATATATCTGGCGGTATGCCTTTAGTTGCTAAGAACTGCGTATTCGGTGTAAGTTCAATTATTAAAGAGCAAAAATTAACGATCAATTCATTTGAACAATACGGATAAACATTAAATACAAGCCCATTAAAATGGCAAAACGTACAATTAAATGATTTTCATATTGTTATTGTAACAACTCCAATTTCACGGTAGATATATTCTTATATTATACTCACTGGACTCAAAAATTACAATCGAAAAATGGAACTTGACAACGTAATTGCAAAACAACAACGGACTAGTAAAATTAAGAGAACTATATGAAGAGAGGAACTAGATTCTTTACGCGACAATACACGTAAGCCTATTTTTCACCTATAAATTGTTACTATTTATCAATCCAAATTCCGCACGTAGTCACTTAATCCAGTGTTGGGTTGCTTTGCCGATACTGATCCAGACCCATTCGCATCAGTTAATTGAATTTTTCGATGTGAATATATTAGAGTCTCTCATGGTGACTCTGGTACTATTGACTATATGTGTTATCATCTTATTTGAAAGTCTTAATTATTTTTAAAAATTATATTTTTATTTAATTAAACTTTTAACATTTATATTTACGATCAACTAAATTAAACCATTGTCAAATGTACTTCATCTACGTCAAATGAAAGATGAATTAATATGGGAAAGACTTATTAAACTAGTCAAGACTCGCAAAGTCGACATAGTTATTTTCCAAGAACCTTTTCATCCATCTGATCATATTGACATTTTCAGAAGGTATTTGGGGTTCGATGAAGCTGTCTCTAACACCACCAGTAAAATTTGGTGTTTCTGGAATTTCCCTATAGGTTGCTCTATCGTTGATAGTAGCAGGCAACAATTAACGATGAAAGTGGAGCACAACAACCAAATATTCCATCTTACAGCAGTTTATGTTAGAACCGAAGTGGTTAAAAGAAAGAAACTTTGGCGCAAGCTGACTACTATTAACAATTCTATTAGTGGGCCATGATCTATTTTGGGTGACTTCAACTCCATCATGTCCCCCGGTGAGAAGAGAGGTGGTGTCCCTCATGTCCTCAGTGAGAGCACGGATTTCATTAGCTGTATGGATAATTGTGGGATGACAGATTTGGACTTCACTGGAAATCCTTTCACCTGGTGCAACCGAAGAAGAAAAAGAAAAAGAATTAGTAAGAGGCTAGATAGGGTGTGTTGATTAATGATGCTTGGGCAGATGTTTTTCATCTCAATAAAGTAGATCATCATGCCAAAACAGGATCAGATCATAGCCTCATCACTTTTGAGTTTGGCAATACTATGCAGGAAGCTACCAAGTACTTCAGGTCCTTAAATTTTTGGACGGAGCATCCGGAATACTTTGATCTTGTGCAAGACATTTGGAGTATGAAAGTACATGGTAATGCCTAGTGGATCCTTCAATAGAAGCTCAAAGCTATTACAGAAGGGCTAAGTAAGTGGTCTAAAGAAACCATAGGAGACGTCTTTGCGAATGTGAAGCAACTGGAAAATGACATCAACTCCTTAGAACTAGATTATGAAGCTAACAACTCTGACACGGCAAGACAGGCCCTTCATAAAGCTCAAGCTGAATACATCCAGCGGCTTAACAAAGAGGAATGCATTCTCAGGCAAAAATCCAAGATTAAGTGGGCTGAAGAGGGTGAATCTATCTCCAAGTATTTCCATAGTGTCATCAAGGAAAAAAGAAGAAGATCAAGCATTCATAAGATTAAAAACATTCAAGGGCAGTGGACATGCTGCTATTGAACATTTTAGCAATTTTTTTTCCCATATTGACACTGATAATGACTTGTCCATCCTCGACAATGTAATTCCTATTGTTACTGATGAGGAAAATGAGGACCTATACAAACTACCTAAAGAAGATGAGATCAAACAAGCTGTAGTTTTAATTGACCCCAATAGCTCGGCTGGACCGGATGGTTTTAATGGTCACTTCTACTAGGCTACTTGGGAATTTGTGAAAGAAGATGTGTGCAACTTTGTCCAAAGCTTCTTTTTGGGTTAGAAGCTAACCAAGTTTTACACACACACTAATCTGGTTCTTATTCCTAAGGTCACATCTCCCGTCTCGATGGACCAATTAAGGCCTATTAGTCTTTGTAATGTCTCCAACAAGATTATTTCCAAAATTATTGCCGGAAGATTAGCAAAGATTCTCCCAAGCCTGATTTCGGAGAATCAATCTAACTTTGTGAAAGGCAGACTTATTACTGAAAACATACTCTTGGCACAATAGATAGTTCATGGGAGAAAAAAGATAAAGAAAGAGGGAACATCGTCATCAAACTAGACATGTCAAAGGCATATGACAAGCTCTCTTGGGGTTTTCTCACTACAGTTCTCAGGAAAATCAACTTTGTTGATCCTTTCATAGACCTCATCCACAGATTATTAGACAACAATCGGTACTCCATTCTTATTAATGGAACTAGAAATGGCTTCTTCGGGTCAACTAGAGGACTCAAACAGGGAAAACCTCTCTCACCGTCCCTTTTTATTTTAGCTGTTGAGGCTTTATCTAAAGCTCTAAATAGACTCAATGAGAACCCACAATTCATTGGCTTCTCTATGAGTCCGAGAGGGCCAAAGATAAACCACTTAAGCTACGCAGCTGATTTAATTCTTTTTGTAGACACATGATTTTTTATCCTCCTCAAATTTTAACTTATTTTTTATATTAAATATTTATATTTAGTATAATATTATTTAATTTCTTATTTTATTTTAATTTTAATAAATTTTTAGTTAAAAAATCAATAATTAAATAAATTTAATTTTGAGATTTTTTTTAAAATTATTTTTATCCTAATTTTAAAAACAATACAAAAATTCAAAGTATATATATATATATATTATTTATTCTAAATTTTACTAAATAAATTTGTTTTAATACTATTTTCTTATATTTATTTTTGTCTATTTATAAATTGTTATTATGTTTAGATTAATATAAAATTAATTAATTATTATTATATTTATTGTTATTATTGTTTTATTATTTTATTTTTTAATTAATTATTTATTATTTATTATTATTTTTATTGTCTTCAATTAAAAAAAAAGGAGAAAAAGAAAAAAAAAGGAGTTTTTAAAATTTGAACTTCTCCCTATCTCAAGATTAACTATTCCTTCCCAACTTATTCCCCCCAAGAATCCTCCTATAAATAGACTTCCCACCCTCAGGAAAGAACGTATATACTATTCCTACAGATACTGAGACAGAGATACTATTCTCCACAGTACATTCCTATAGACACTGAAAAGGATCAGACAAAAATACTGAGACAAAGATACTATTCTCCACAGTACATTCCTATAGACACTAAAAAGGATCAGACAGAAAACATCAGTAACCAGTAAAAAAAAAAGTGAAAATCAGAGAACAACAACAAAAAAAAAATTAGATTAAAGAGAGAGAAGAAAGATTGAAGTGGGGATTTCGGTCAAAGTTTTCGCTGACAATGTCTGAATTTTGCTTTAACACATTAACAGGTTTTACTTCAAATTTGAATTACTCATTGTATGAAATTTTTATTAGTGAATCAAATTTATGTTAGTGATTGATGATATGTAGTATTATTTATTTAACGTTTTGAATCATGAAAATAAATATAGCAATACCCTGACATATATGCATGTATTCACTGTCAAAATATAACATGCACACACATTGAATGCACAGACAGTAAGAAAAATATCATTAAAAATAAAAAAGTGACCATATTTAGAATACACCACATATCATCTTCAAAGCATTTTTCTTAACAAATCTTTATACATTAACACACACACACTACATATAGTAGAAAGATTAGTAGAAAATCAGTAAATGAAAAAGATATTAGAGAGTAGAGGAATTTCTTGAGTTTTCCGGCGAGTCCTCACCTGAAAACTCGCCGGAAACGACACAAAGCTTTGTGAACCAACAACTAAAATTCCTTAGAATTCATTAAAACTGGCAACCAATTGACCGGCGAAGCCCAACGCCCCTTTCGTACCCATCGAACTACCACCAAATTCCCCGGTGAAATTCATTGCCACCGGCGATGCCTTCTCTCTCCTTATTTCCGTCGTTGTCAGTCTTGCTACTTTAGATCCGGTGACCAAATGCTCAGATCTGGGCAAAATCAACGCCATAGTAGCGATAATAGCCCTGCCGGTGAACCAACCATGGCCGACGCTGCTGACTTGCCCATTGCCGACCACTTCGTCGCTGGCCTGCCTTCCCCTCTCCCCTTTCTCGTCGCTGATGCCTTCTTCGGCGACCAATAGCCATACCCGATTTTTCTATTCTTTCTCTGGAGGCACAATTTTAAAATTCCAAGAAGTTCTGATTACTGAAAAAATAGGTGTACTATTTATATATATATATATATATATATAAATTAGTATTTTGGATTACAAATCACATTTATATAATAAAAGGAAAGCCAATTCTAAGTAAACTACTTAATTTTGTTAAATAATAGTCATTGTATATTAGTTAAAATCTATAATAATATTAATTTTATTTTAAACGTCAAACTAGTGCATTATTATTATTATTATTATTAAATTATTTATATTGTTATTATTATTATTATTATTAAATTAATATTATTATTTTATATGATTATTTTTTTTTTGAATAGATTTCTAGTATTTTAATTTTTATTGGCTTATTTAACATTCAAAATTTATTTTGCAATCGAAAAAAAATGAAAAGAGTTGAATTAAGTAGTCAAGTCTTTAATATTAAATAAATTTTAGACTCATTTATAATATTCATCTCAATTAAGAATGCGGTATACGCATTTTTCTGAGACATTTAAATTTCAAGGATGCAATAATGCACCTTGACAAATATTTTTCTAAAATTAATTTTCTCTGATTATTTAATACAAAAGTTTTAAATAGTTTTAGTTATTAAAAAGTGAATGAATATAAGGCCTTAACACGATTTATTCAATTAGTTTAAGTCAAGATAAGTCAATAAAGCGACCGTGCTAGAACCATGGAACTCGAGGGGTGCCTCACACCTTCCCCTCGGTCAACAGAATTCCTTACCCGGTCTTTTATTTTCGTAGACCATAATAAAGAGTCATTTCCTTTTGATTAGGGATTTAAAAGGTGACTTGGAACACCATAACTCAATTTCAAGTGGCGACTATGTAAATTAAATTAATCCCTATTCAAAACTGTCACTTTAATTGGAAAAACCCTTCGATCGACTCAATCCTCGAGCGAAAAAAGGGGTGTGACACTTTTTGTTTCCAATGACAGGTTTTCCATCAAGATCATCATGAAGGTTTTGAACAACTATCAGGACACCTCAGGACAACAAATCAACACAGAAAAAAGTTGTTTCCTAACTCAAAATTACAGGGACAAAAGAGGTAATAGGAGATTGAGGAACTAGACTGGATTTAGACAAGCACAATTTCCGTTTAAATACCTTGGATGCCCAATATACATGGGGAGAAACAAGGTAAGTCATATTGCAGACCTTGCTCATAAAGTTCTTAGCAAAGCTGGAGGCTGGCAAGGTAAATTTCTCTCCTTTGGTGGTAAAGCTATTCTCATTAAACATGTGCTTCAGTCCCAAACTCTTTACCTATTAGCTGCTATGATTCCTCCTTTAACCATCTTGAAACAAATAGAGAGGTATTTATCTAACTTCTTCTAAGGAGAAAAAAAAGGCAAAAATAGTTATCACTGGTGTTCATGGGATAACATGAGCTATCCATGTGAAGAAGTTGGAGTTGGATTCAAAAGAATTCATGATATTTGTAATGCATTTGCCTCTAAAAGATGGTAGAGATTCAAAGTGGAGGACAACCTTTGGACTAGATTTCTCAGGGCCAAATATTGTCAAAGATCTAACCCTCTCTCCAAAGTCAAGAATTCCACAGATTCTAATATCTGAAGAAACCTATTAGATACTAGAGATAAAATTGATTCTAATATTTTTTGGAAAATTAATTGTGGTAACAACTTGTTTTGGTGGGACAAATGGTTGGATACAGGTCCTTTGAGGCCTCACTACAATCTCCCTCAAAAGCCCGGCAATTCAAAAGTAAGTGACTACTTAGTTGATCACAGTTGGAGCATGAACATTTTGTTGAACTCCATCCCTCTTTCGGTGGCTAATGAAGTTAATCAAGTGAATATCGGTATCCCTACAAAGTCGAACCAAGCTATCTGGACTCTCAACTCTCAGGATAATTTCACTTGTAGATCTGCCTTTCAGAGTTTGAGACAAAAAAAATCTCCTAACCCAGCGCTAACTAGAATATGGCATAGAGATTTACCCTACAAAATCTCTTTCACTGTGTGGAGGATACTGAAAAATAGGCTTACACTTGGTGAAATGACAAAAGGATTTGGCACTAACTCTTTGTCTGATTGTTGTTGTTGTAGGTTTCCAGTAGAAGAAACTATGAACCATGTTTTTGTCACATGTAGCATTTCCAGAAGGGTGTGGAATCAACTCTCCAACCCACTTAGCTTTCACTCAAGAGGCTCCAACATTTCATAAACTATAAATTGTTGGTGGAATAGACCTACAAAGAATATGGTTCATAGGTTCTTGCTGCATATCACCCTAATGATAACGTGCTGGGAAATATAGAAAGTCAGAAGTGGAAAGAAGTATGGTAATAAATCTATTTCTACATATAGACTATGCCAACAAATTCTTTTTCAGGTCAAAGTCATTATGGGACAAAAATTAGCCCTATGGATTGGAGCTGGAACTGGATCAAGATATGTCAAGTCGTAGAATGCTACAAGACAAACTTGAAAAGCATAATGGTGAAATGGGAGAAACCAGAAATGGACTATTGGAAGCTAAACACTGATGGGAGCTACATAGCTAACCAAGGTAGAGTAGGTGTCGGCGGAGTTGTTAGGAACAGAGATGGTCAAATGTTGACGGCGTTTGCAGCACCCGTACAATTCTTGACTAACAATTACTTAGAGATGCATGGAATTATATGGTGTTGTCAATAAAATTTTCAGAAACTCTCTATTGAACTCGATTCATTATTCGTAGTAAACATGATCCTAGAAAACTGCAGCATCCCATGGAAACTTTAAGAAGCTATCCCACAAATCAAGAACCATATTCAAGCTCATAACATCACTGTTTAACATCCCTTAAGAGAATCTAACAAAGTTGTGGATCTGTTGTCTAAACATGCTACAACACTCACTGAGGAAGTAATTTTCCTCCGGTAATGCGATCTCCCAAGAGAAGTGATAGGTGCATTGAGAATGGGTAGAATGCAAGTTCCAAGCTTTAGGATTAGAGTAGAAAAACACTCAGTTTGGATCTTCCATCCACCTTGAACTGTAATGGAAGAGTCTAATATAGGCTTATACAGTCTGAAGACTCTTTCCTTTTTCTTTTTTCTTTTTTGGCACTAGCCCCTCGCACCATTGGTTTATAGTCACTAGTGTCTTTAGGTCTAGATTATGTACCTTGGGAGGTATTGGTATAATGTCCCCCTCTTTTGTATCTTTCGTTCATCTAAATATACAGGGTAGGGTTCACGTCAAACCCCCACCACCTCAGGAGATGTATTCTATGTAAGGGTGTCAAATGGGTCGGGTTGAACCAGCCCTATCCGACCCACTTATAAAAACTAGCCCGATTTGACCTGGTCTGGTCAGCCCACGGGCTGTAGGGTCCCGGGTCCCGGACCGGTTTATTTTTTTGGGCCCGATTAACCCGGCCCGAACTAAAACCGATCCAGGCCCACCGGTTAACCGGCTCGGCCCAACCCGGTTTCAATTTTTTTTTTTTTTGAATTTTTTAGATTGGGCCAAACTAGCCGTTGGCCCAATGGCTATATAGCCATTTTTGGGATCAAACGGCTAGTTTGGCCCTTTTAATTTAGAAAAAAAAATTATATTTAAAATTATTTTTTAACCCAAAAAATATTCATATAAATACCCTACACTTTCAAATCTTTTTCCATACAATTTTTCATTCTCTCAAATCTCATTCTCTCTCAAATCTCAAATCTCAATTTTCAAATATTCTATATATTTCCTAAAGTGCTCACTTTAATTTTTTAATTTTGTAATTACAAAGTACGAGTGGAAGTTTCTAAAGTCGCAACGTTCGGATACTTTCAAAATTTGGTATTGTCATTTCATATCTTACGTTTAATTTTTATTTAGTGTATTAATTGTTGAATATTTAATTTTATTATATTTATTTATTTTGAATTTTTTTTGTTTAATTTATATTATGGATAAATTAAAAAACCTCGCTACTAAAGGTATTAAAAATTTTTATCCCAGAAGTGGTAGTGGTAGTAAAAAATAAATTACTTGAGGTAGAGGTAGTTCAAGTAGTAAATAAACCCTTGTGCCTTCGGCACCGCTTAGTCAACCTTTTGAGGAAGAAGTAGGTGTACCTTTAGGTGTAGGTGCCCACGATATGGATTATGTAGAAGCTAAGAAAAATTACGGTATAGAAGAAGAAAATGAAGTAGATGCGGTTAGTTTAGACGAAGATGATGAAAATATTGGTGAGACACCCGCAATAGGAAATACTAACGTTAGATCCAAATCGGTTAATCTCCCTCCCCGTATTCTCCGTGCCCCAAGAGCTCGTAAACCAACTAGTATTACATGAAAATTTTTTGAACGTATATCAGATATTGAGGTGCAATGCAATATTTATCAACAAATATATAAGCATAAAAGAGGAGGCAAGCAAGGGGGTACGGGTACGTTAATGAGACAATAAGTGATAATCACGAAAGAGCGTTAAATATTGCACGAGGTGGTGTGGATGTTGGTGGGCCAACGAAAACTAGAATGGACCCAGCAACCGGTCAGGTAATGAAGAAGTATAATAAATTGAGGGACCGGGAAGAAATAGCTAAAATGATAGTTGTGGGTTGTTTGCCTTTTAGTTTTCCTTTTTCTGATGTCTTTATTCATTATATTCAAGTAATTTATAATCCTGTGTTTAATGGTATTCCTAGAACTATTTGGAGAGTCGATATTTTTAGACTTCATTCACAATATTATTTTTATTTATCAACATTGTTAAAAAATATTCAATGTAGAATGTCCCTAACTTCTGATCTTGATCGTACTGTAAATACAAATGATTATTTAATCATTACTTGTCACTGGATAGATAGTAATTTTGTTATGCAAAAGCGTATTCTTGCTTTTTTATATGATGAAGATCGTAAACATACTGGAGATTTTATTGCTGATTCGATTGCTAAAGTTGCAAAATTTTGCGGTATTGAAAATAAAATCTTATGTATTGTTTTTGATAATGCTTCTAACAACAAGACTGCTATAACAAAGTTAAAATCTAAGCTATCTCCGCCGTTACCTGAAATTTTTCATGTTAAATGTGCTTGTCATATATATAATTTAATTGTAAGAGATAGTCTTGAGTTTTTTGAAAAGTCTTAAGTTTTTTGAACTTTATATTGAAAAAATTTGGCTTGCCGTTGGTTTTATTCAAGGAAATAATCGTAGAAGAAGAATAAAAGACTTCAAACTTAAATGTGAACAAAATGGACTTACACCGATATTGATGCCTGAAGAATGTGATACTAGATAGAATGCTAAGTATGATTTTTTAAAAACTTATTATCAATATAGAGTTCCTATTACACTATCTTTTAACCAACATTGTGGTTCGTTTGCTGATTCTGCCCACTGCATGCTACATCATTCTGATTGGACTGTAATTAAAGATCTTGTTAAGTTTTTGAAAAAAATTTATATAGCTACGGTTGAATTTTTCGGTGCTTATTATCTTATTGTTTGTAATATTTTGGCATATATAGCTGATATTTCTTCTTTGCTCAAAGAATATAAAAATAAAGAAGGTTACAAAGAAGCTATTGGTGTCATATTTGCTAAATTTAAAAAATATTTTTTTATTTTCCTTATTTACTTGGTTGGTGCTATACTAAATTCGTGCATGAAATAAAATACTATGTGTCACCTTAGTACTCTTATTTATGCTAACTTAGAGATAAATACTAATAATGATTCTGGTAATGAAGAACAAGAACAACCTAATTTGTGGACGGCTATGGGTGATGCAAAAAAAATGAAAAAAAAGAGCAATTTTTAGTTTCCTCATTTTCATTTTAATGTTTAAGTGGAAATAATCCTATTGAAAGAAATTAAAGTTCTACATACATGGTAATGACAAATCCAATATTTTTTGTAAGTTGAATTGAGGATTATAATTAGGCAATTAGTACTGTTAATTGTAATCTTTGAAATTTGTAATAAACAATGGTAGGAAATAACATATCGATCAGTAGTCAGTATATACAAGTTAAACTCGAAAATAATTATAATAAAAAGAAATATGAATAGAATCGACATTAAACTAAAAGTGCTCGATTTTATTTTATATATATCAAGATGGAATTACAATACAACCGCCTCTTTTATTACATCGTACTAAACTCAAAAAAGGGAAAAAACACATAAAAGAAAAAGAGACAAAAACGTAAATATAAAATACAAAGGAGATATATAAATAAATAAATAAATAAAGATAAAAAACGATCTCATCATAACCTATTCTTATTTATTCTCCTTATTATTATTGCACAATTTGTGGGGTTGTAAAATTTGATCCATCATTAATTCATCATCCTTACTAGATCCTGCATTATAAAATTGGAATTGGATTAGTTCATGTCATTAAGGATAAAATATAAAGTTTAAAGTTAAATTAAACGAACTAATAAGAAAAAAGTGTGACATAAAATGAAAAAAAAAAACATAGAGCAATTTTTTCCCTTATCTTTATGTTAAGTGGCAATACTCGAATGGTAAGCATCCCTCACTTTCACTCTGCAGGTTGCGAGTTCGCAATGACGGACCCAAGATTTTCACTGATGGGGTTCAAAAAATAAAAGATGTAATGATTGAGATTTGAATTTGGAACTTCAAGGTAAATTTTGAACCTCCTCAGCCACTAAGCTAAGTCAACCTCTAATCTTATGATTAGGAGGTTTAAAATCTATAACCATGCATAAAAGTTTTAAAAATATCTTATATATACGGTATAATTTTTATCGAGAAGGTTCGGGTGAACCCCCTTGATATACGCTAGGTCCGTCCCTACAAATTCGAGTCACCAAAGAAGCAAAAAGGGGGTAGGAGTTCCTCGGGACAGGTGAGAAAAAAAAACTAAGTTTTCTTTGAAGCCAAATTTTCTGAGTTAATTATGTTTTGTCATATGCTCTCTATATAACATTTCATTTTATTACCAAAAAAAAAAATCACTTCTTTATATCAGCAAAGAGAATAATAACACATCGAAATTTTGTGGACTCTACAAGAAGAATTCAATTTTTGCTAGAGTTTGGAGGCTACTTCACGTTAAACCTAGCTTGGTGGCGCGCTACTCCACTCTAAACCCTAATTT
>NW_025893875.1:0-5076 GCF_002878395.1 Capsicum annuum | reverse complement strand
AAATAAACTTTGCCCCAATTTCATTTCATTCTGGGTAATTCGAATTTTCTTTTGGTTAGACCAAACCCCAAAGTAGGGCTGCCTACGTATCTTATCATAGTAAGAATCAGGTCAAACGTAGTTCATACATTATTTTTTTTGCTTGATTTTTTTCCTTTTTCTCTCTCTTTTTTCTTTTTTATGAGAGAGAGAGATATTTTCCCCGACTCCATTCTTTCTTGACACTTTCCTGACTCTATTATTTTTCTTGACACTTTTTTTTTATTCTCAACTTTTTCAATTCTATTTTGATTCCAAAAAAGGGGTACGAAAGAAAATAACATTAAAGCTCAAAAGGGGTAACAAAGGATGACACAGCATTTGGGTAGCAGAATAACATGTCTTCATCATATCAATCCTTAACATAACATGTAATTTGAGAGTAGAATATGAAGATCATATGCATCTTTTTCAACATTGATCGTGACTAAGCTCATGCACTTGCGCCACTTCTTTTAAGCTTGTGAAACATACAAATTCACTTGTGTTGTACTTTCTCTACACGAATGACTCATGTCTTTGAGAGCTAAATTTCCTTCATTTTTCCTGATGATGGAGATTATATATCCTCTGATTGATCCCATTCAAAATGTTTGAATTAGATCTTCTAATTGATGATCAAGTCATTTTTTATTTGCAAAGCGATTGCTCCAATTTCATCTATATTGCGATTTGACTTATTCCCAAACTGTTTGAAATCTTTTGCTTATATTTTCAAATACTTCCTCGTCATCGTTTCAATCTCTTTATTCATTATTTCATAATTAGATTGGGTTTTAAAATCTGATTGATAATTCTTCATACATGTCATATCATTAGAACCGATATAGAAAGAACTGTATAATAGAAAATATATAAGTAAATATTAGACACAAAATAAAATAAAGGAAAATTATGTTTCATTTAAAAACACAAAGATAGACAATGTTTTAACCTAAAATACCAAAGTAAAAATCTGAATTACAACCCTAGAACGATTCAAATTGCAGAAAGACAAACAAACAAACTACCAAGACTCATTCATAGTAGGGAGAGGAGTGACCTCCTAATTGTTAAGTTTGACATCTTAGTCACTGGTTTGCTTATCAGCATGACTAGAACTTCCACCACTGTCCAACACATTTTCTTCAACAAATAAATTCTGGATCTCCATGCTTAACTCATTATTTCCCACATATTGTGTATTACCGTGTGTTGATGAAGGATTCTGTGTGACGCTTGTAGTGTCAATGTTTTGCACTACAATTAATTTTTATTGAATCATCTTTTCTATTTCTCTTTTCAAAGCACGACAATCCTCAATACTGTGACCTCGAGCATCAGAATAATACGGACATCGTGCATTAAGATCAAAATTTCTTGAATGTGGATCAAGAGTACACTCAAGGAGAGGAGTAATTATGTCAAACTTTCTCAATCTCTGAAATAAACTGGCATACGACTCCTCAATTTGTGTAAAATTATTCTTTGACTTTCTCCTCTTTACAAACTCCGGCCTTGATTGAAACTTGGACTTAGAAGTTCATTGATAAATATGTGGGGGATCCAGGATGATGTTGAGGAACTGGTGCATGCCATTGCGGATATGAAAACAGATGAGCATACAACTGTGCATTATTTAAAAGATATTGAGGAAGTGGAACGAAATATTTTGAATTTTGTAAAGAGGAACCTTGTTGCATGTGAGCATATGAATTTGATGTGCAAGCTCGGGATTGAGATTGACAATATTGTTGAGTTGGACCTCTTGAGCTATGCCCCTGTAACGACAATAGGTATATTTTCCTTTTTCTTCCCTTCTGTCCCTCTCAATTGATGGCAATATCGTCCCAAGTGTTTTACAGAATCCTTGTACCCATCATGTTTCTCAAATTTTGATATCTTAAGGCTTGGAGAAAGGTTAACACTTGAAGACATGTCCCCATCTTTATATGCAACATCTTCATAATTCGCAATTCCCTGAGAATTTTTCGTAGATTTTTCTGTACTCTTTATTTTCCTAGCCATTTTCACTTGCTCTTCTGTCATGTCAGACTTCTTAGTAAGAAATTTTGGTGGTCCAACTAATATAGATATTGGCTCAGGAGTATAATAGTGATCATCAAGAGTGTTGAACATCGACGTACTAGCAGATTGGGAAAGCACAATCACCGAATCAAAAGCTAAGGTGGAAACCCCATAGAGGGTGGAGCAACAGAAGCAGAGGCTATAGGTGGTGCTATCGATGTGCTAAATTTATACTGAAGATCTAAAGAATGAGTGATTGAAATATTGAGATTCTTTTGGATTGGAATAGATTCAGGGGCATGTTGTGGCACATAACCAACAGGAAAAAAATGTCCTTGCAATTTTGGTGAAAAACTCAAGGTATTTGTAGGCTCAATAGTGGAAAATGGCGGATGAGGCATCCCACTGGCCCAAACTCGATACATTTCCAACATTTGTTGCCTCAAACTCACAATCTCTTGTTTTAAACTCTCATTTTCCTGACTCTTTGTTCGATCCATGATTTCACTTTTTATTCTTGCTGGAGATGACGCTTTTTCCTGAATTTGGTGTAATATGAGGGACCAGCCAAAATACCACAAACCAACCACCTAAAATTAACTGTATAAGAAATAACAAAGGCGTCAGAATGCAATATTTTTTCAAAAACTTTTTTTCTTTTATCTTTCTTTTAAAAAGATCACTGAACCCCAGAAGGAATGCCTACGTATCTCACTAAGATGAGAATCAGGTGTGCGTAGTTCTCGAAGCTGGAGATATGAAGAAACACATTTTCTTATAATTTGAGAAATGAAAAAGATTTATTATTATTATTATTATTATTATTATTATTATCTCTTTTTTTTGAATTTAAAGATAATGATAAAAACACATTTTTTAAATTCAAAAATAAATTAATTTATTTTTATATACAGATCAAAAACTCTCTTTTTTATTTGTTTAGAAGGAAACACAAATAAATTTTTTCTTTCTTTAAAGTCACTGAATCCATGAAGGACTGCCTATGTATCTCACTAAGATGAGAATCTGGTGTGCGTAGATCGTGAAATATATGTCGTACAAAATTTAGCCTCAAGACCCCTAAAGGTTCAAAGTTGTTAAAATTTATATATATTTTTTATTTTGTAAAAACTTAGCCTAATGATTCCTAAAGATTCAGGGCTATTAAGATATATAAAAATTGGACTTGAGGATTAGAAAATAATTATGAAAATAATCATATTTTCAAAAAATTCCCTAATAAATTTATGAATAATTTTTCAAAAGATAGGGTCGTACCCGAAAAGGGCTTCCTACGTATCCCGTTAAATAGTGAGAATCAGACCCTCATAGTTCATGAAAACCGTAAAACTATGTTACTAAAATTTTTCTTTCTTTTAAAAATAAAATTTTTCTTTGAAAAAATAATTCACTAAATGTGAGGATAATTTAATCTCTTGCATTTTAAAGTTGACTAAAGCCGATCAACAAACAAATAGCCTTCCAAACAAATGTCAAAGAGCACGTAGGATGCACATGTTGGTCTTTATAAAGTAGATCACCTGTCCTAGACAGACCCGGCCCCTGTGCCGAGTCCCGCTAAGTCAAATGCATATGATGCAAATAGAACGATACCTAATAGGGATAACCAGATTCTGAGTTTTCAGTTCTTCTAAGCTTAAGCCTAATAGGGATAGGTGTATAGACTGACTTACCCAAGTGTACACTCGAGCCGGGGAGGGTAACTTGGTCGGTAGCAGGGCAACACCGCCTTCGTTGTCAATCCGAACCCCACCTAACATGTGTGACTATAATCCTTCACCGGGTGCCTTGACACTCCGGCTATCTCAAAAAGAAGGTAGGATGCATGTGCTATATTACTTCTATCCTACTTCAGAAACTCAGAGAGGGGTACACATAAGGCCAACAAGCACAATATCAACAATAATTAAGGCAAGTATAAGTCAATATAAAAAGCTCGAATTCTTGTTATTCTCCAACAGAGTCGCTAGAGATGTCACACCCCTTTTCTTCCGAGGGATTCGGGTCGAAGGGTTTTTCCAATTAAAGTGACGGTATTGAATAGGGATTAATTTTTATCATTTTCAGAGTTGCCACTTGGAATTGAGTTATGGTGTTCCAAGTCACCTTATTGAATCCCTAATAAAAAGGAAATGACTCTTTGTTGGTCTGCGAAAATAGAAGACTGGGTAAGGAATTCTATTGACCGAGGGGAAGGTATGAGGCACCCCTCGAGTTCCGTGGTTCTAGCACGGTCGCTTTATTGACTTATCCCTACTTAAACTATTTTGATAACTTATGTTTGAAGGCCTTGATTCACTCATTTTTAATGTCTAATAGTTGTCTATAACTCTTGTATTAAATTGGTGAAAATTAATTTTAGAAAAATATTTGTCAAGGTGCATTACTGCATCCTTGAAGTTTTAAAAGTATCATAAAGATGCGTATGCCGCATTTTTAGTTGAGACGAATATTTTAAACGCGCCTAAACTTGCCTAGTGTTAAAGGTGTTGATTCATAAAATCGAGACTATTTTTATTGATTTTATCTTCTTATTTTATCTCATTTAATTTCTTAATATTTAATAGAATAATAAAATTGCAATAGAAGAATCTTTTAAAACATGGTTTAAACAAATTATGACCTAAGGTATCGTAAAAAAGAAAATAAACAAATACCCTAAAATTCAATAATTTAAATATAATTAAATAAACAGTATATATCTATTTAAAAAGAACGAAAGTTGTATTATCCAAATTAAAATTACATGTCGCCTTTTTAATCTTAAGTGAATATTTTTTAAAAATTTAATTTATAAAGACTATAGAAATAATTTAAAACAATGACTAAAGATACTCTATTATAATTACACATGATAACATTTTATTATTATTATTTGATTAATACATGTCAATATTTAAAAAAAAAATTTGCAAAGTTTAAAAAGAAATTTTTATCTGATCTTAAATTATTCCAAACATATCAATAAAAATCAGAAAAAACAAATTTGAATATAACTACTTCACAGAT
>NW_025893874.1:0-4253 GCF_002878395.1 Capsicum annuum | reverse complement strand
TGCACGTTTTATTGTTCACTACTATTTACGGTTCGATCGGAATGTTCATAACTCGTCGCTCGGGTGTCCATTTTGGATGATCCACATATCGTTGGAAATCTTATTAGATACTCTACGCAATGGTGGGTCATAATATAAGACATTCCACACGAAAAATTTATAATTCATTCTAGAAGATAGAACCCAACACGTTTACGCACAAACTTTCAACGAAAAATTTCCTGGGGTATTACACACAGCTTCATGACCAATCTGACTATAGATCATGCATTGTGCATCTGGTCTCTTTCAACATTTAAATGGAGAATGACTTATTTTGCCATAATGCTGGCAAGGTAGGTAGTTTTCTTTGAGTCTTGTGGTTGGCTGTCAAAGCTCCTTCAACCATACCATTCTACTTTATAAGCCTCTTTTTTTCTTGTTCCTACAATGTATATAAAAATTCTATCAAGGTAATCTTGGATAGGTCTTTTATATTTTTCATGGTAGTTCTTCGTATCTTCCAGATAAATTTTTTTCAATAATTCTTGAATATTTAAATTTTGTGCCAAACAATCTTACCTTGTTATCAATGTCAAAAAGTCGATTTGAGTACTCTTTGGCAGTCTTAGATTCCTTCATCTTTTGCAATACGAATTTCCCTATTAGATTCAACACCTTCCTGCCTCATATTCTTTCATCTCCAGTATATTTTTCGTTCAAATAATTTTAAATTTCTTTTGATGATTTAAGGGACATAATTCTCGTAAATATTATTGGAGACACACTTGCTTTTGCCTTTGATTTTATGATTTTTTTTTCTTATGACTTTTGATTGGTCCACCGTGGAATTATTGGGGAGCGGAGGAACATCATAATCCTCCTCCACGGCCAAAGATCTAAACATCAAGATAAATCTCCATTCTTACTGCCTAAAGGTTGTAATTGTCACCATCAAAGACCGGATGAGCTATTTGAGAGAAGTTGTTTTCAGAATGCATCTTACACACAGATCTCTCAAGAAAATGACTCTGATACAATTATTGGTTTTGGGGTTTGAAATTAAAGAAAAATACAAAGAAAGACTTGGAGAGGAAAAAATACCGCAATTGTATTGTCAAAGGAAATTGTTTTATTAATAACTCAAAGACATATATTTGTAGCTAAATTTCTAAATATAAAATATAAAAATAATCAACTAGACCTCAGTTTAAATTTAAATTCAAATAACAAATAAATAACTATTTTCTAAGTTTAAGTCACACAAAACTCTAACAATTTAAAACTACTAACAGTTATCTATTTTATTTTGGAGACATATTTCAACAAATTTAGATGGCTAGCCAGTTATAGCTATAAATATATTGATGTGTGGGGATCGACATCAAAGCTTTTGCTCAATCGAATGGGTTGATTTGAGTAATTCAACTTCAAAATTTAATTAGTAATTCGTCGTTTTGTCCATTTAATGCTCATACATATCATTGGCATGACACAATTTATTTTCTACGCTCTTGATGTTATTTAGCTGTTACTAGTTTCTCGATAATCAATGTAAGACTTAAAATTACTAAACTATCACATACCCGCTAAAACTCAAGGCGTTATTAGGGCTTGGGAAATTGGAAGAGACCCGATGTCTTGGGAAACCTAGAGGATCTCTTCTTGTTATGTTGTTGTTTATCTCTTGTTTTTGTTAGTGTTTTTGGTCATTTACACTTTGTTTCTTGTTGTTGTTGGAACCGAGATTTGGTGTTTGTGTTACTCTCAGTTTTCCTCTTCTTTGTGGACTGTTTTTAGAGTGTTTTTGATACGTACCAAGTTTGTATAATATCATTTGGTATCAAAGTCATCTTTGGTTTTGTTCTTACAACACAAAACTTGGGCTTTCTTGCTAAGAAAATAAAAAAAGACGTGTTCTTGAGCTTTAGATCTTGGCCGAGAAGTTGAACTTGTTGTTGTTGTATCTTGGCCGAATGTTGTGTGTCTAGGTCTAGGATCTACTTTGCTTGTGCTGTTGTTTCAAGTGTTAGTATTCTTGTCCATTAACACTTTGAGTCGATCTAGATTTGAGCTTTAAAAAAATTGATGTTGATATTGTGAATAAGACCATGGTCGTGTGTTGAAGTTGTTGTTCTTGGATGTGTGGACTTGTTGATATAGTCTTGGTTGAACTTTGTTGGTATTTTTGTTGCTCTTGATAAAGTTGTTGTTGAGTTCTTGACATTCATCACAACCTTCACCCTTGCTAAAATCGAAATACAACACCAAAAAGAACCTTGGCCGTGTGTTGACACTAAAATTGGCCGTGATGTGTGTTGATGTTTTTCGTGGGGTGGAAATTGTTGTTGTGCTGTTGATGTGTTCTTAAAGGTTGTTGTGGTGTTCATCTTGTTCTTCATCTCATCTTACAACTTAAGACAACCAAAAGTGTAACATAGATCCATAAAGGTGAAGGTAAAAGGGGGTGTGACTTGTTAGTCTTGAAAGACACTATAACCACCAAAGACTTTATCAACCATTTTTCAACAACTTTCCTTAAAACAAGGGATTTTGTCCTGTGGGACTAGTAAAGTCAAATCTCACCTTTTGATTTTGAAAAGTTGAAAGGTTACAAGACTTTACTTTCCCTCCAATATCAAGTCATCCATTACAAAAAATTATGTAAAGATTAAGACTTCAAGTAATGAACAAATTGTGTGGGCCATGACCAATTTTAAACTTTCACATCACCATATATACTGTTCACGCAATAAATTTTGGCTCAAATTTTGATCTTCTAGTTTCAATTTGTCGTTCTTTAGTTTCGTTTGTTGAGTCCAATACTAATTTACAAACTAGTGACCATTTACTAGATTGTAAATTAGTTTTGAAAACCGTTCTTCGTGTCTACGTTCCTTTGTGTGTCTTAGCCTTTTTTTTAGTCGTTGTAAACGTTTGGTTCACCTCTCAACACCTTCCGGAGTACAAGCAAGCTTACAATACTTGTGAGATTAAGTGTAAGGAATCCGAGAGGCAAGGAAATAAAGAGAGAGTGTGAGGACTTTTCTTATACAACTAATTTGTTTGTGTTTTCGTAGGTAACTTTTTGGCTACAATGGATAATAATGTTCCTGGTGCTATCTTGGCTAGGGTTGAAACTCAATTGGGCCGAAAAAGATTGAAGGCAAATCTCAAGATAGAGAGAAAGCTGAGGTGCAAAATGAAGATGTTGGCCGAGACTTGAAGTTGTTATGTCCTTGGTTTCTTCTTATTTTGTTGACTGTTTTGGGAACTATTTTCATTTGGTTTGTTCCGTGAATTTGAGGTCAAATTTCTCTCAAGATGGAGAGGATGATACAAGCACAATCATGAAGATGGATGCTTTTGAGTATTTTGAATGCAACATATGGAGTGTACGAGTTGAAGTGTAAGAAAGGCTCCAAAGTCGCCCCTCTATTGCACTTCATGGGCTCTATTTTGTTCATTTAACACCAAGGGGCACTTTTGTCATTTTGTCTCTTATTATAATAAGTCTATAAATAGAACATGTTAGGGTTTTACCTCATTAGTTATTGAATATTGTTGAAAGAACACATCTCTTGAAAGAGAGGGTCTCTAGGCCCAAACTAGGACATGAGAAAGTGTGGATTCACTTGTGATTGTGTATTGCTTGGAAACGATGGTGCTTGAGCGGTGGAATCCCTCTTGTGTCACGTAAGAGTGTGGTGTTGCTATTGTAAGTTTTAGGGGTCCTTAGATTTAATATATCTTTGGGTTCCTAATCTTGTAATAGTGTATGTCTCACTATCTATCTTTACATTTCATGTGTTAGTTGTGTTGTCTAGTGAAACCGTTGGTTCTTGTTGTGTCTTGTAATCTTGTAATGTTGGATTATTGATATGTTAGTGTTGTTCTTCTTGTTATGTTGTTGTTTATCTCTTGTTGTTGTTAGTGTTTTTGGTGTCATTTACACTTTGTTTCTTGTTGTTGTTGGAACCGAGATTTGGTGTTTGTGTTGCTCTCAGTTTTCCTCCTCTTTGTGGACTGTTTTTAGAGTGTTTTTGATACGTACCATGTTTGTATCGTATCAGGACCTGATTCTAATACTTAGAAAGCTGAGGATTCATAGTTTCTATATATTAAGTTTGGTTCTTGATTTATAATCTTGATGTAGTTCTAGGTTTAGTGAAGTATAAACTGAAGTAGGATTATTCTCTTCAAGTTGGAGAACTCGAAGACTTGGGATCACGTACTTTTGGAGGTTTGTGTGTTGTGTTTGATTAGGAGTTAGA
>NW_025893873.1:0-4814 GCF_002878395.1 Capsicum annuum | reverse complement strand
AATCTCAGGTGGGATGGTTCCATAGAAATTGTTCATGCTAAGTTTAAAATATTCAGGAAAAGAGAGGGGTGAAAACGGAAAACCATGGAGGGTACCAATGGCTCTAGAATTTGTAATATTCAACATGTTTACCCTACCATTAATGCATGTAACTATAAAAGCAGAAGAAAGAGTAGAAGAAAGTATCTTTATTTGATGAGACTGCAGTGCAGTTTATATACAACTGAAATAATAGTGTAAACTAACTCCTAGAATGTAGGAAAAGATAATTACGTCTAATACAACTAATGCCTAAATAAGTTGAACAAGTCTAATCCTAATCAAACTATATCTGTAGTACACAGTAAAACAATTTTACAACACTTTTAAACCACTAATGCTAATGCGCTATTAAGCCCCCCTAAAGTTCGGTGTGAAGAGACAACACGTAACTTGGGAAGCATTAACTGGAAAGCTGGCTTGGACAATGGTTTGGTAAGTGTATCTTCAAGTTGATCAACAGAGTGTATGTGCCTCATTTGGACCATTCCATTACGGACCTGGTTACAAACAAAGTGAAGATCAACCTCAAGGTGCTTCATTTTGGTATGATGTACCGGATTCTCAGCAATGTACATAACTCCAAGGTTATCACAAAGTATTATAGGTGTAGCAGGGAGTGACACGTGAAGATCTTTGAGCAAGTGAGTAACCCAATTCATTTCAGACAAGGCAAAAGCAACTGCACGATATTCAACCTCAGTGGAGGATCTAGAGACCGTAGGTTGCTTACGAGAACTCCAGGAGATGGGCATTGTGGCCAGATAAACAATGTAGCCCAAGATAGAGCGGTGATCATTGATGTCACCTACCCAATCAGCATCAGCGTAGGCATAGAGATCAGTCGATTTCTGTGGGGAAACACGAATGCCATACTCGTATGTTTCTTTAAGGTAGCGGAGGACACGCTTAACTCCTTCCAGTGAAGCATAGAAGGAGAGGTGTTGAACTACGTAAGCTTGTTCATAGAGTATGTGTTGTCAGGTAAGGTAAATGAAAGGTACTGATGCTTACCGAGCACACTTTTGTATTCTTTTCCATCAGTTTTAGGTGCTCCATCATCAACTAGTAGGGTCTCAGACATGCTCATAGGTGACTGAATACCTTTGCAGTCTTGCATCAGAGTGTCATGCAGAATCTCCTGTATATACTTGGATTGACCGAGAAACAAGCCATCAGCATTCGTGTGCACTTCAACACCCAAGAAATAGTGTAATAAACCAAGGTACTTGAGAGAAAAAAATTTCGAAAGAGTGGTAACAACATGTTGAATGAGTGTTTCATCACTGCCTGTGATTAAGAGGTCATCCACATAGATAGTGACTCTCATATGGTGTAGAACAAAGAGAGAATTATCACACTCAGACATCTTGAACCCCATTCGAATCAAAGAAGTAGTCAATGCATCATACCAGACCTTAGGAGCTTGCCGGAGCCCGTAAATTGCCTTTTTGAGATGGCAAACATATTTGGGATGATTTGTGTATTCATAGCTAGGAGGTTGAGACATATACACATCTTCTTGAATCTTTTCCTTGAAGAAAAGCATTATTAACATCTATTTGATGTAGCAGCCAATTCATTTGTACAACAATTGTGAGTACTGTTCGAATTGTAGTTGGTTTAACCACCGAACTGAATGTCTTGTGAAAATCAAATCAGGGCCTTTGGGTAAACTCTTTTGCAACTAAACGTGCTTTGTACCTATCAATGGAGCCATCAGATTTAGTTTTAATTCGAAACAACCACTTACAAAGGACAATATTTCGGGCATGGTCTAGTGGAACCAAGTCCCAAGTCTGGTTCTTCATTAATGCATCAAATTCAACCTTCATAGAATCTCTCCAATATGGAAATTTTTGTGCTTGCTTGTGGGTTATAGGAATAGAGGGTGCAGTTGGACAGAGTAGTCAACAATTTGTCGTCGCTTGACGATGTTATTTTGCGATCTCGTTACCACACTGTGTTGTTCTTTAGGTGGAATGTAAACAATAGGTTCAGATGGGGGAGGTAAACTGACAGATGGGGATGGTTGTATTGATGATGAGTGCGGCCGACGCTGGTAGACGCGGGTAATTGGTGGGCGGCGGTTCTTGGAGATAGGACAAGTAGAGGGAACAGGGGGTTGGCTTTGGAAAAAAAATGGGGTTGAAGGTTATCAGCAGGGGATTGAACATATCTATTAGAAGAAGATGTTAAGGAAGTAGAGGGGATATTACCGGTTCCTGAGTTATGGAGTGATCTGCCTTCGGGTAGTTCTCTTGTGCGGCATGAATTGAGCAGGAATCTTGACATGTGTCTTGCATGAGTCGAATAGTGGGGGGCAATTGGGTAGTATTAGCATCAAGTGTATTTTGTCCATAATTGAAAAGGTTAGAATTATTGGGAGAAGAAACTTTTTCCCACTGTAAAGAAGAAAATTTCTGGTTCAATGGAGAAAATATACTTTCAAATAGAAAAACATCTTCAAAAAATTTTACATCCCGAGAGAGAAAAATTTTGGAACTGGTGGGGTCAAAACACTGATGGGAATGATGAGTGATGGAGAATCCAAGATAGACACAAGGTTTGGAGTATGGTTGTAACTTATTTTGGGCATATGGTCGAACCCATGGGTAGCGCAAACAACCAAATGTATGAAGAGATTCATACACTAGTTTTTCATTCAAAAAAAATTCAAATGGTGACTTGTTATTAAGTGTGCTAGTGGGTAGGCGGTTGATGAGATATGTGGCATGATGGCAAGCAAATGACCAAAAATCAGATGGTAAAGCAGCTTGATGAAGTAGTGTTTTAGCTGTCTCAACTAGGTGACGATGAAGTCTTTCGGCCATGGAAACCCGTTGAGGTGTGTATGGTGGAGAAAAAAGGTGTTGTATGCCATTGGAGTGGAGGTACGAGTCTAATATTTGATATTCACTTCCTCCATCAGTGTATAGGGTGAGTTATTTTTTATCAAAATGTTTTTCAAGAACAGGATGTAGGTTATGAAAAAATTGTTGAACTTCATTTTTATTTTTCATTGTGTATAACCAGATTTATTTGCTATACTGATCAACAAAAATACAATAATAACATTTTTTATCAATTGAGAGCGTCGCTGTAAAGTGTTTCTAATGGAGATTTACTGGACAATTTGTTTGAATAAAATGAAAATCTGTGGGCTTTATTGCAGCAACAAGAATTACAGTAAGTAAATTTATCTTTCAAAGAATAAGAAACACTAAAATTATTGAGAATACAAAATAAAACTTGAGAATGAGGGTGACCCAATCTTCGATGCCACAGATGTAATGAAGGGATGGTAACAGCAACATTGATGTTTGGGCGAGATGATGTTGGCCATTCGTAGAGTCCTGCTTTATTCGGGCCGCACAGAAGAGGTGTTCCCGTATTCAGATCCTTCACAAAAAAGTTAAAAGGAAAAAATTCTATTGAGGTTTGGTTATCTTGACAAAAATGAGAAACGAAATAAGCTTGCGCTTGATAGCAGGAGCACATAAAATAGTAGAGAGTTTAAAGGCATTATTTGACGCATATAAATGACTAGTACCAGTTTGAGTAATTGGAATCACATTACCATTACCCATCGTCACTTCCTCCATCCCTTTGAAGTCCTGAGCATTGTGCAGGGAGTTGGTGTCGGAGGTAATGTGGTGAGATGCACCTGAGTCTACAATCCATGGGTCATTTGGCGGTGTTTGGGCAGCAAAATTAGCCTTAGCTTCAAAGTGGTTGTGGGATCACAACCGACAGACATTTGCTGTATGGCTAAATTTGTCACAGAGCTGACAATGGACTCGTGAAGATTGGTGTGGGAAGTTATGCCACTGAGAACTCTTGTTGGAATCCTGAGGAATAGCACTTTGATTGGACCGTCTGTTTTGGGGATGCCAGTTGTCGTAGTTGTTGTTGTTGTTGTTGGGTGGGTGTCGATTATTGCGTGGTGCTGATTGGGAATTTGTGACACGTTGAGCAACTGCTGCAGTGACTTGTGTGCTCGCCTTTTTTAGGTCATCATGTTTGAGGAACACTTCGTGATCAAGAAGCTTGTCAAAAAGTTCTTCGTAGCTGATTGGAGAGTCTCGTGCCCATATAGCTGCTGAAATCTCATGAAACTCTGGACCTAGTCCACTCAAAATTTTCACCACAAGTTGTTCGTTACTGACCAGTGAACCAGCTATGGCAAGCTCATCAGACAGAGAGCGAATCTCACACAGATATTCAACAATAGATTTGTTGTCTTTACTGACCCGACTGAGATGGTGACGGAGGCTAAATATGCGGGTCTGCGATTTGTTCCCAAAGGAGTGTGAAGCTGATCCCAGGAAGCTCTGGAGTTGTCTGCGGAAGCAACAGTGGATGCGATTGTGGCATCAACAGAGGCCATAAGAGCAGTTTGGATTAGTTTATCTTGACGAAACCAATCCTTGTATTCGAGGTTGGCATATTCAATTTCGTTAGTGATCATTTTTTTCAGAGGGGACAACGTGATGCCATCAAGATGACCATAGAGGTCATGGCCATGAAGTAGCATGGCAATCTGGGCCTTCCAAATAGTAAAGTTGTGGCTGCCAGATAGTTTAATCGGCAATTGGGAGGCTGGGTTGAACTGAATTAGGTTTTTGACGACAGGGGAGGCATCAACATTAGCAATTGGGGTGGAGACAGCCATTGATGTGCAGGAAAAAAAAATTACTCGTTAGAGTTATTGTGGCGCTGATACCATATAAAAGCAGAAGAAAGAGTAGAAGAAAGTATCTTTATTTGATGAG
>NW_025893872.1:0-1619 GCF_002878395.1 Capsicum annuum | reverse complement strand
CAAGTTACACCACAATTGCCTAAGCAAATAACTCAATAAATTTACAGGGTAATGGATTCTAAAACCAAAAATTTCACTCACAAAATGTTCACCTTCAATATTCTTCACTTAGTAGTACTATTTTTCGTTGTACTTTGTAACTCTTCTCTAAGATGCAACGCGGTCGGGAGTGACATCGATTGTTTGAGATCGATAAAAGAATCGTTGGCAGACCCTTTAGGTATCTTGGCTTTTACGTGGAAATTCGATAATCTGACAGAAGGTTTCATATGCAAATTTGCAGGAATACGATGCTGGAATCCTGATGAGAGCAGAGTTTCAAGAATTAGTCTTCCAGACATGGGATTAATTGGTGAGTTTCCGCGAGGCATTCAAAATTGCTCTTCTTTAACTTCTCTTGATCTTTCAAACAACAAGCTATATGGAACCATCCCTTCGGATATATCAAATTTAATCGGATTTGTTGTAACTCTTGATCTCTCGAGCAACGAATTCTCAGGCGAGATCCCAGTTAACCTTGCGAATTGTCCTTTTCTAAATAACCTCAAATTAGACCAGAATAAACTAGAAGGTTCAATCCCATCAGAAATTAGCTTCTTACGTCGACTCAAGATATTTAATCTCTCCAACAACATGTTGACAGGGCCAGTGCCAAATTTTATCGATGTCTCTTTTCCACCTGAAAGTTATGCAAATAATCCAGGACTTTGCGGTGAACCTCTAGACCCATGTGGTGCAGTTGGGAACCATCGTGTTCTGTTTGTTTGTGGCTTTGTGACGGGTTGGTCGCTTTCAGCATTAGTTGGTATCTATCTTTTTTTCTTAGACTTACCTGGTGTAAAAAATATTCTTCTATTGATCAAGAAGAGAACAAAGGTAATGGTGATTGATGGAAATGAATGGCCTCTAGAAGAAGTAAACAACCACCCAAAGGTAAACATTTTTCTTGCTCTCAACCGTCTTTTTTTCAAATAAAGTTAAAAATATCAAGAATCGATGACTAAACGTCTACTTAAACTTCTCATTTTACTCTTAGTGACAAGCTCTTATAGCCAGACATGTGTTATGGAACGTTTAAGACCATAAGTTTCAAAAATTTCCTTTTTTCTTTCTTCTTAAAATTTGCTCCTAGCCAAACTACTTACTCAAACAGTTGTTGTAGAGGAAAAATACAAAATGTACTAATGGTAGATATGTTCTGTTCATCAGATTTTACACCTGGAGACGATCGTTACAAGAATGAGTTTTATGGAACTATCAAAAGCGACTTCAAATTTCAGCCAAGAAAATGAAATCGGGAATGGTATGCTGGGAAAAATGTACAAAGCACTTGTCCCAAATGGATGGACAGTTGCTATAAAGAGGCTCCATGTTTCGGAGGATTTGGAGGAAGAGTTTGTTTCCGAGATCACGACTCTGGGTAGTCTGAGGCATCCGAATTTGGTGCCTCTAATCGGATTTTGTTCTGAGTGGAACGAGCGGCTTTTGGTATACACATACATGCCTAATGGAAACTTACATGAGTGGTTGCACTCAACCGACGACAAGGCAAGACTCTTGGACTTTCCTCTAAGGGTTAAAATTATTGTTGGCGTCGCGAAAGCCTTGGCTTGGCTTCA
>NW_025893871.1:0-1450 GCF_002878395.1 Capsicum annuum | reverse complement strand
GGGATCAAACCCATGCACTAAAGGAGCATGTCTATTTCTTGCGCGCTTACCACCACTAGGCTAGAGCAACTGCATGTGTAAAAATTGTTCATATTATATATTTAGGCCTTTAAAGCAGCATATCATGTACGTTTATTGTATAATTTTTTGGCGAAGGGTGTTCATCTGATCACCTTTGCTACAACGTAGCTCCGCCCCTGAGTTGGTTTTAAAGTAAATGTTATTATATAGTTGATAAGAAAAATATATAATTTAGATAAGAAAAATATTGAATTAAAGCTCACTCATATATAGTTCGATCCGTTCATATTTAATCCGACCCATCAACAGTATTAACATGCTTAAGTTTTTTTTAACCACCTAACGAAAATCCTGCGTCCGTCGCTGAAATGCAGTGGGCAGTAGCAGATGATCTCGCCAAGGAAGGATGTCGTCTTACAACTTTATCTTCACTCATAGTTTTGAAACAACCTTCTATGGTCCTGATGAATAATGACTTATTTACAACTTTACAAATAGTGAATTATTTGTAAGAAACCAAGATTTTCGGAGCAATCTATAGTCTTGATGAAGTGATTAACTCTTCCCATTTAACTCATATTCACAAAACTAATTCATCCTCTAGAACTTGACTTCCATATTGTAATTCCACCGGAAAGGTATGAAAAAGGTAGAGTACGCAAGCCTTACACCTACCTCTTGTGAGGTAGAAAGGATATTTGTGAAAGATCCTCGACTTGAGTAACATAAAGCAATCCAAAAGTAAAACAAATATAGCACATAATAGAAAAAATGGTCTATTATCCCCTAATCTTTAGTTGAAATTTCAACTATACACTCAACCTTTAAAGGTGGCCTATTACCCCCTAAACTTATTTTTACCAAATTTATTACCCCCAGTTGCTGATGTGTCAACGGACGTGACTACACTGCCCATGAACGCGTCAGTTGAGTCCATTTCACTTAAAAAATTTTATTTTTTGATTGTCACGTTATTATTTTTAATAATATAATAAATATTTTAATTATTACTTTTTCTTAATGAATTATAATTGTCATATCATGTCTTCTTCTTCTCTTTTTCAAAACAAAAATTCAAAAACTCATTAATGGAGTTCGTCATCTTTCTCATCTCCAAATTCTCTTTAATGATGTTTTTTGACAATTTGAAAAATATTATTATCGAAACCAAGAAACACTTGAAGTAAGAAAACAATAAGATTTCTCCGTTTAATGAATTCTTGAATGAGGAATATGAGGAACTCCGATTCAAAAAACTTGAAAAAATTCAAGAAATTCGATTTCCTCTCTTGTTCAAAGCTTTGAATTTCCACAATGCCATATATAATTTTCAACATAACTCACGTATAATTTTCAACTCATTTCTTCAATTTTCTCTATTTTTGCTCAAGATTCGCCATTAATGGTGAGCTCAAAGCTTTGAATTTTC
>NW_025893870.1:0-1822 GCF_002878395.1 Capsicum annuum | reverse complement strand
ACCCTTTAGTGAAAAGGGCTCCAAAAAATAGCCCATGGAGTGTGCTTGGGACGGTTTTGAGCCCCCTTCACACTTAGACTTGTGCACTCTTTAGGTGGTCCTCAAAATACTCAAAAAGTGTCCATGATCGTGATCGTACTCATATCACATCTCTCCCTTTATTTTAATTTTATGTGATTATGGGTGTGATTCGTTATCATTATTCTATTTGTTTGGATGATTTTGTTGATGTTCAATGTTGTTTGATGTTGAATCATTTATCCAAAGGTATAAGTTTGATGTTAATACAGGAGGGTTATATTTTCATTCTAAAATTCATGTGTTAAAAAATAAATTTGGCGAGGGATTAATCTCAATAGAGTGAATTAGTATTAATTTTGAATCATCGATTATGTTGAATTTGTTAGAATCATGATAAATCAAAAAATGAGTAGGCAAACGATAAGGGTAGGCAAACTTAAGAATTCTAAATTGGTGAATGCTTGAAATGTGTGTTGTATGGTTTTGTTTTATCATTTTTAATCAATTTAATCATTTGGATAGGGAATGCCCCAAGGTATCTATATTGTTTTACCCGGAGAATGCCTCGAGGAAGTTGTACTCAAAGATGATGCATGATCAAGGCCCGAGGCACCGGATGGAGTGTAGTTTAGGATTTTTGTAGATTAGCATAGGTGTACATTTTAGTATCTTTTTATTTTGAGTCTGTAATAAATGGATTGAACACTAATTTTTATTTTGTTTGTTTGTTTCGTATTTATGTGTTTGTTCGTTTATACATTCATAGTGTCATGCTAGCCTATATACTCTACAGAGAGACCATGATCGAACCACGGAACCGAGGGGTGCCTAACACCTTCCCCTCGGTCAACAGAATTCCTTAGTCGGAATCTCTATTTGCAAACCAGTTTTAAAAAGTCAAAAAAAAATCATTTTGAAAAAGGACTTTTAAGGTGACTTGCACACCCAATTTTGCCAAGTGGTGACTCTGAATTTTTGAATGTAAAATATCCTTTTCGAAACAAATTTTCATTTCTTGTCACCTAATAATAAAAATCCTTTAGAAACTTGAAATTAAATCTTTTTGGTTAAAAAAAAAGAGTGTGACAATCACCAACTCTGAAAGCCTAGAAATAATCTAATGATTTGCAGGACCACAAAATCATGTCTCAGAACCTGAAATATAAAGGGTCAATACTCAAAAGTACTAATATGCCAAACAATCCAAAAATATACATACTTCATGTAAAATAAGTGAGAGCATTATGAAAGAAATTTATCATGACCTATATAGAAAATCACATGGGCAAAATTAGTGAGCTTCAAAACATTCATGTAAGTCATGACTCAAAATTTTATTTTACTTTTAAGCTAGATAATGCACCCTACAAGTCTATTGTCCCACGGGCTATATGGGATCCACATTAACTCGTCGGTCGACCCCCAACCCAGGTTTTCCGCAAGGACTAGAGTTTCTAGTTCTGATACGCCAAAGGGCACATAGCCAGCATATAATCCCCTCTTTCAGGAAAAATAAAACCTGTGTTGGCAATATAAGATTTTGGCCAATGAGTTATCTAAACTCTTTCCTTGTTCGAGCAACCATCTACCTCTCTTAGAGACTATTTTTAGCCTTGTTAAAACATGCGTCTTCTGAAGTCATGTTTTAAAATCTGCAGAGTGTAGTTTGTTATGTTCTAAGTATGTCATTGCGTTTATCAGATTTGGTATCGTCATACTAAGACTTGCAAGTCATATAAGCCATATCATATCATGTCTTACTCTTTTCTTTCAAAACATGTTATTGGACCACCAAAACATA
>NW_025893869.1:0-2073 GCF_002878395.1 Capsicum annuum | reverse complement strand
TCATTTTTATGGTGCAATAAAATGGTTACACATGCATATTATTTTTTCCTTATATTTATTAGTTTTTTCCTCGTGTATTATTTTAATAATATTTTTATTTAGATCTTTGTAATTTAATTATACATTGTAGTAAATTTTTATAAATATATTTTTGGTCTTTATTAAATTGCTTGATTTTTGTACCCCAAGGGTATTTCAGTAATTTTAGGATGCAACAAATGGTTACACATGCATATTACTTTTTCCTTATATTTATTAGTTTTGTCCTCATTTTTATGGTGCAATAAAATGGTTACACATGCATATTATTTTTTTCTTATATTTATTAATTTTGTCCTCATATATTATTTTATTAATATTTTTATTTATACCTTTATAATTGAATTATACATGGTAGTAATTTTTTATAAATATCTTCTTGTTCCTTATTAAATGACTATCAAGGGTATTTCAGTAGTTTTATGGTGCAATAAATATTTTGAAATCGACGTATGACGTGCATCATATACTTTTCCAGGAATGTTCAAACGAAAGACGTGCCGCCAACCATAGTTGCAACAATCTAGCTAGATTTTTATCCACTTATATAATAACTTTTGTATTGTTTGGACCAGTCTAGCAAGCTCAATTTTGTTCCACATTGAATGAATATATTATGTTAATATCGGTTCATTGTACTACATTTATTTTCTTTTACTCCTATACTAAACAATTAAAACAAGTAGGAAATAATATTTCCCAAAGTTGGTTCTCTTTTGCACATTAGTGTTGTCAAAATGCTTGTGCCTTGCACAGGCACGGGTATCTAGTATTATACTATGTACTAAAAGTGAATTATGCATCCAATATAGATGTATTATAAATGTCTTAAATTTATTATGCTTATTTTGATAAAAAAAATCTATACTATGTGTTGAAAGTGAATAGTGCATGTACTAAAATTATAGGAAAAAGGACACTCTATAGCATTTTTTAAAATAAATAGCCTAAATTTGATATCTTTCCAAAAAGTGGACAGTCGAATATACTATTTTCACTTTATAGTCATTTCTTGATTTGGGTTATTTCGGCCTATGAAATTCAGATACAGTCCATATATAATATTGATACAGTTTTCAACTTGATTCATTCGGCCCTTTTAAAGATATTTCAGTTTTTTTTGCTATAAATTTTTTAACTGAAAAAATATTTTGCTTTTTTTTTTATTGTTTAGAAATAATAATTAAATATAATTATATAAAAATGATATAATTATTATATAGAATATGTATCTATATAAGATATATGTATCAAATATGTATATGAATAAAATATATATAAAAAACATATAGAAAGTGTATAAAAATTTTATAATTGTTGTATAAAATGTGTAAAAAAAAAAAGTTCAATTATTGTATAAATTGTGCATCAAAACTGTATAATTTTTGTATGGAATATTTATATGTATAAGATATATATAGAAACTGTATAGAAGGTATGTAGAAATGGTATAGAATAAGCCAGCAAATTGAAATGGCTAGAAAGTGGAATTTAAATTGCATGACCATTTCTGTGAAAATAGTTTAATTTGAAGTGTCGTTTTATCACACCCCTTTTTCGCCCAAGATGTCGTAAGTCGAAGGATTTTTTCAATTAAAGTGGCGGTATTAAATAGGGATTATTTTAATTACAGAGTCGCCACTTGAAATCGAATTTTGGTGTTCCAAGTCGCCTTATTGAATCCCTAATCAAAAGAAAATGACTCTTTATTGGTCTGCGAAAATAGAAGACTGGGTAAGAATTCTGTTGACCGAGGAGAAGGTGTGAGGTACCCCTCGAGTCCCGTGGTTCTACCACGGTCGCTTTATTGACTCTACCTAACTTAAACTATTTTTGATGAATCATGTTAGGGCCTAAATTCGCTCATTTTTAATGCCTGATAGCTGTCTATAATTCTTGTATTAAACCGATAAAAGTTAATTTTAGAAAATATTTGTCAAGGTGCATTATTGCATCCTTGAATTATTTTTAAATATCTCATAAAGATGTGTACACCGCATTCTTAATCGAGATAAAAAATTTTAAAACATGCCT
>NW_025893868.1:0-2502 GCF_002878395.1 Capsicum annuum | reverse complement strand
GAGACCGCAAAGAAGGCCCATAAAAACCCATCTACCAAATAGATGGCTCTGTAGCCTTTCTCAACTAGTTTGATGGCCCACTTTTAGGGCCCAATTATGGATGAACATGGTTATGCTATTCAAGAAAATTATAGTAGTACTATTGGGACTTTGGATTAAAAGGGACAAATAAGTTGTCTAGTTAAGTGACAATCCTTCAAGTTTTTAAAATTAGGTGGGAGGGACAAAATTTTTTTGATTTTTTTTTTTTAGGTTTTTTCATTCCAACAACTTCTCCCAATTGTCAAACAACTTTGATAGTTGTTCGACAACTTCTAGCAGTTGTTCAACAACTGTGTGAAGTTGTTGAGACAACTAATGTAGTTGTCGAACAACTATCCAAGTTGTTCAAATGACTTAATTTTTTTCAAAGGGATAAGTTGCGGGATCCACTTGTCCCCTTTTCTTAATTGGAAACTTGGGAGGTCTATTGATTCATTTTCCTCACTTAAGTATTTAATTTGTATATATCATGAAGTAGTTAGCTTATATTTACGTTGTAAATTGTAATATTAAGTGTAGAGATATCCTAAATACGTTTAGTACATCAAAGGGAGCTACTCGCAAACATTGTGCAATTCAATTTGTCGCAAGAAGAACTTAATCATCACACAAATACTTATTGGTTCCGAATATTTACCCCTAACCAATGATTTTAATTCTAATGAGTTAAGAATATAAGATCATTCAATCATGATAAAAAAAAATAATTTATAAAAGATATTATCTTGTAATAGTGGGTATAAGGAGAGGTGGATGTAGGCTAAGGAGGTCTTGGTAAAGGTGATTAGATTAGGTATTTGTAGCTTCTCGAGGATATGATCTAGTTATAAAAATACGGAGATCAAGGATGTGGTTAGTGGGTGGCTGAGCGTTGTCTAATTTCCCTATTAAGTAGTATTTTTGTTATTACTTTCATACTATCTTATTCTTCTATATTAGAATAATTTGTTTATTTTTAAGTTCAGTTATCATATTAATTGTTTGTCGTTGCTACCATTTTCAGATTTACAATTTTATTTCTTTTACATGCCTAATTTTTTTTATATGTTTTACTTGAGTCGAGAGTTGAGAGTCAATTGAGAACAACCTCTCTATCTTCACAAGGCAGAAGTACATGTCCATGCTACCTCTCCAAACTCCACATGTAATATTATGTATGTTATTATTGTATATATCTTGAATTGATAGATCAAATGTAAATACCCAATGTTGAGGTATACTTATACCCATTGGCGGAGGGATGATCTTAGAAAAAGGGTGATTTGATGCACAACTTTTATCAAAAGATTATATAGTGCATAGAAGGTTGATATTAGCTATTATACGTCTATATTAAATTTTGTACATCCTTAACACAACTAAAAAGAAAATATGCACACTCCTCGTCAAATTTCTGACGACGACACTGCTACTGCCTCAACTATGTACGTGTAAAGATGATGCCATATAGCATTTGTCATTTGCATGACGCCCAAACCCTTTTATCAGTGGACCTACCCAACCTGTCACCTCATTTTCTGCTTTTATAATTGCATACCCTTCCAAATTTCATACACCATCCATTTCATTTTAATTAGATTAAACATAACTATTTTAATTTATTTGTGTAATTTATAAAATTATAAAAAAGATTATTACGTGAAGTATTAAATGAAGTGAAAGGTGTATTCTACGAATATATAAATGCTAGTTTCATTAAATCCGTACTCCGTACTAAGATCGGATCCAAACAACTCTACATATAAATAATAATAATTAAATTTTAAAATATAATTTATATTATATTTTTTACTTTATAATTAATATAATTTAATGACCGATATATTAAATATATTTTATTAAAAAATTGTATAATTATTAAAGTTCTTAAACACATGATTAGATAATTTTTTTAAAAAATTATTTGTATGGAAGAAAGTACTACAGGAGAATTAGAATATAATAAGAGACCACAAGTAATTTAATATATACAACAACAACAATAACAACATACCTAGTGGATTCCCACATAGAGGGGTCTGGGGAAGGGTAGAGTGTACGCAGATCATACCACTACCAAAGATGAAGTAGAGAGTCTGTTTCCGACAGACCCTGGCTTAGGACTATAGCAGTATAACAAACACAAAACATAAACGCATAAAAACTAGTACAGTCTGCAAAATAAACTAATGTCACTAGCCATAAGATAATACTACAGTCATAAGATAATACTAAAACTATCTATCTGAAATCATAGACATCACTCAACCCTTATTGATTACCAAGTTCATCACCAACAACCTATGTTTAGTCAAAAGATTATCTCTAGGTATGACTTTACAATCTTTACATAATGTTCTATCACTCTTCTTAAGGAGCTAAAAGTCTATATAAGTCTTGGCCATTGAACTACAAAACATTTCTAAAATCTCAAATTCGTTATCCACAACCCAAAAGCCCTAGAAAAATCCAAAAGAGAAG
>NW_025893867.1:0-3646 GCF_002878395.1 Capsicum annuum | reverse complement strand
CGTTTTGTTTCTAGCTATTCATCAGCAGTGTGTTGTTTGCAACCCTTAGGTCCATAATGCTGGGAGCTTCGCTTCACCGTCTTTCCACAAAGGTAACAATAATGATTCTGGCATGCCCAGCAGAATATGTGATTGTTATTGCCAGCCTGTCACGATGGCAGCAAACGGAAAGGGCAACGAATTAGAAAAAGGAAAATGCAGAGAGTAGAACAGTTCAAAGCAGTGGCGGATTCAGGATTTAGACATAGTGAGTAATAAGGTCAAAATGTAGGTTCTAAAAATTATATTTAACCTTGTATATCCTTCATTTTGATGTTTCGGAAACAGCCCCTCTACCATTGTAAGGTATGGGTAAGATCAAAGAGGCGTGCAGAACGTTTTCTAGAGAAGAACACTGAGCATCCATCTTACCTTTGCGTTCATTTGGCGACGATTAGGGCATGAATGAGCACAATTAGGAAGATTTTGAGCTTGAATCTGACCGGTAACTTGGCGAGCATTAATCCTCTCTACCCACATCTGATGAACACGATTAGGAAGCATTTGAGCTTGAAGCCGAGCTTGAATCTCACCGATAGCTTGGCGAGCATTAACCCTCTCTTCCCACATCTGAGCGACAAAGCGGCGAGCATTAATCCCCGCTCCCCACATCCGATCTGGCAGGAAAATTTCACAGCCCCCCTCCCTTTAACAATAAAAAAGCTCCTCAAGTAAGAACATAAAGCGAAATCTCAAGGTCATAAACAGAAGCAATATGTGAAGCAACCTATACTTGAGACTTGTACCAACCTGAAGTGCTCATATCCACTAATTGCCTGATTACAGCGATAGCAAAAGTATGTTCCACAGTTATCACACACCATCTTATTGCAGCCACCAATTCGCGAGATAGCCATCTTACATGAAGGGCATGTTCGCAACACGATGAATTTCCCGCATACTGAGAAGGTCATTGATCTTTTCTTTCTCACGCTGTCTTTGTCTATCTTCCAGTTGAGATGAATTCTGTCGCTCCTGATGCAATAGACAAAAAACACAAGAGGTCAGAATACAAACCACAAGGTACGTACTTTCCAAATAGACAAGTTATGAAAGTAGAACTATAGCCTTGAAGTGCAAAAACAGCTTCATAGACAGAAGTCTTAAAACTTGATGACAACGATCTCATAAAATGAAGCCAACCCAAGAAGACCAAAAAGATTGTAGCACTCGATTGTCAGTGATCAATAAATAATAATACTAGTAAGGAGAAGCATAGAGAATCAAAAAGAAGATACAGGAGAACGTTGAAATTATGAAAAGACTAATACCTGCAAAATAATAAGTTTCATTTCTGGCGTCATGCATGTAACTCCAACATGATGCTTGTCCCTGCACAGTGTACAAAAACTAAAGAAACATTTTGCACACTGGGCATGCTGATCTTCATCCTCGATGCATACTGTTTCACATCTTGGGAAGTAGCACACATCCTTCATCGATTCCAACGTTTTCTGTAACATCAATGACTCCCAGCGATCAAACTCCACTTCACCAAGGAACCGCTTTAGCAAACCTGGAGGAATCATACCTCCACATTTTGCCTTGGGGCACAATAGCTTGGTGATTGTACCTTCCTTGACATGCATGTCGAAGTAAGTTTTCATGCAATTCCAGCAAAAGAAGTGCTGACATGGCAACCTCACAAATTCCATACCTAATAAAAACAAAAGCTTCAGCAACCATTACCACTAAAGAGGTTATTGGATATCTGATATGTTCATGCCTAGTATGTATAAGAGAAGGAATGAGATAGGTATATATCTTTCTGTGTAAGTGTCTATTAAGAATTACTATTTTAACAGATACCTAACGATACCTGAAGTTTAAGCAATCTTCTTACCTTGCGGAAATGTTTCTACAACAAAGGAGTAAGGCTAACTAGATTACACTTGGGGATGATAACACTAGCTTTTTTTTTTACAGTTATTAAACACAGGCAATCACAGCAAGCTGTACTACAACTGATGGATAGGCAGAATGTGATGCAGACCGAGCATGAAGCAATTACAAATATTTTTGTTGATTATTATAGAGAGTTGTTGGTCACAAAAGTTACAAGAAGGACCCAGGCTTATTCTAAGGTCTTTTGGTGTGGGCATGTGTTAACTATCGTTGAGCAACTTGTACTGCTGCAACCGTACACCGAAAAAGAGGTGAAAGATTCAATGTTCAGCATCAATAGAAATAAGAGCCCAGGCCTGGACGGATATGGCAGTGAGTTTTTTCAGGACACTTGGAGCATTACAGGGAAAGATATTATTAAAGCTATGTTGAACTTTCTAGATAATGGCAAGTTACTTAGGCAAATTAATTGTACGATGATCTTACTAATACCTAAAGTGCCAATGCCTCAAAGTGCTAGTCAGTTTAGACCAATCTCATGTTGCAATGTATTGTAAAAGTGCATCTCCAAAGTGATATGTTTGAGACTGAGGGAAGCTATTAGTAGTCTAGTTGCTGAAAATCAGGCAGCGTTTGTGAAAGGGAGAAGTCTGATACATAATGTATTGATATGTCATGACTTACTAAGGCATTATACAAGGAAGTCATCTGCAAGGTGTTTGATAAAGATCGATTTAAAGAAAGCCTATGATATGGTGAGCTGGGAATTCCTTAGAGGAAGCACTAATAGGCTTAGGATTTCCTCGTAATTTTTACGCAAATGGTAATGAGCGGAGTCACAACCACCAAATTCTCAATCAAAGTTAATGGAGTTGGCCATGGATTCTTTGAGGGAAGGAGGGGGTTGAGGCAAGGAGGTCCTATGTCTCCTCTACTTTTTGTACTGGTGATGGAATATCTGTCAAGGACATTAAGGAAGATGAGTGAACTCCCTGATTTCAGGTTCCACCCTATGTGTAAAAAGACTAAGCTTACCCACCTGGTGTTTGCGGACGATTTAATGATCTTTTGCAAAGGGACTGCAAGCTCAGTTTCTCGGGTCATGGAAGCCTTGGATCACTTCAGCAAGGTTACTGGTTTGGAAGCGAACAATGATAAATCCAATATAATCTTGGCAGGTATGGACAATGAGACAAGAGCTACTATTTTGAGTAGGACAGGTTTCAAGCTAGGTACCCAGCCTATAGGTATTTAGGGGTTCCTTTTTCATCAGTTGGTAGAGAAGATTACTAACAAGATCAACAAGGGGTATGCAAAACATTTTTCATACGCTGGCAGATTACAGATTATCAACTCTGTATTATTTTCCATATTTAACTTTTGGGGAGCAATATTTGTGGGGGAGTAGTAATGAGAAAAAGAAGATAGCATTGGTGGCATGGAATACAGTGTGTTTGCCAACGAAATATGGAGGATTAAATATAAAGGGGTGCAGGAACTGGAATATAGCTTCAGTCGGGAAGTTGATTTGGCAATTGGCAAGGAAAAAAGATGTGTTGTGGGTGAAATGGGTGCACGTAGTGTATATGAAGAATGATGTTGACATATGGGCACACAAACCTGCCCCTACTAGTAGTTGGTATTGAAGGAAGTTGAATTCAATTAAAGTTCAACCGTTAGGATGGTATCACAGGGGGCAATACATACTAACTGACACTGGTGACTACTCAGTAAATAGGAGTTACAAGGCCTTGGTGGGTAT
>NW_025893866.1:0-6303 GCF_002878395.1 Capsicum annuum | reverse complement strand
TTGAGTAATATGTATGAGTTATCCAACTTGGTAGAGTTAATTCTTGAGGTTAGGAATTTTTGAAGTAGTGTTCAGGAGTTTTTCAATGGTAATATGACATGCTTAATATGGAACTTGCTATTCATGTAGTAGTTATAGTCCTAGATTGAGTGTCTTTATTTATGTGCATTTAGCTTAGTTTTGAGTACTTCTTGATGTGATTAATGAGGTATTAAGGGTGTAATTGTGTATTTATATGTTAAGTTACATGTTGATAGTATTTAAGGTGCATTTAAATTAAGTCAAGAGTCAAAATTATTTAATAGAGTTTAGACGAGAAAGCTAGTGGTGGTAGCTTGTGCTATGCTTGTTCTAGTGTACTTTGATGAGCTTTATTGTGTTGTATGAACTAATGATTTTTATATGATGTTTTAGGAGATCAGTGTAGGATTTATAGAATAAAATTAAATCCTATAAACAAGTCATAAGAAGTGGGGAAACAAGGATCAATCGTACAAGAAGTAGGAGCAAAATTGAAGCAAAATCACACCTTTGTGGAGGTGACTTGTGCCTCACCCACCAAAGTATGGGATAGTATGTGATCCTTACCCCCCAGGGAGAGGGAAAAATTCCTAAACCTTTATTTGGTGGGTTTCACACCCCTAAAACCTGGCTTTAGGCCTCACGGCATGACCCCTCTCTTGAGACATCTAAAATCTGATATTTTATTTTTTAGGTAAGGAGCAATGATGTAAATGCATATGTTTCATGCGGGACACAATATGGACGACCTAAAACACTATAAAACAAGTAATTATTCATAATTACATGACATTTTTTGGTACAACAAAAGATTAGAGAGAAAAGAAGGCATTCAAGGGCTCTACATTAGGGTTCTTTCTTCTTTTCTTTAGTTTCTTTATAGTTTTACTCATGGATTCCAATTATTGTGATTCTTTGTAAGACTATGAGTGGCTAAACACCCTTTTCTAGGACTGAGGTGATAAACATAAATGTGTAATTATGGTTTGATTATTGGTTTATATGTTTACCGAATATATGATTATCCTTACGTTCTTGGTTTACTATTTTAAAGAGTTATGACCTAAAGGATAAATTATAGTCCCAAAAAATATTGACCATAGTAGTGGAGGGATGAAATGAAGAATGTAAGGAGTGTGGATTATGTCTTTAATCATTAGATACTATTTGTCAAGGGATGATTTATGTTTAGGATAGAGATCTTCTATACCTAAATACCCCACTTGGTTAAACGGGATGATGCTTAATGCATTCAAGTTAAAGACTCACATCCCTTCTTAATTATATAGTTTTGAGATTAAATTGGGTAGATGAATTAGAAGTTGACCATTCCCAAGTTATAATATAAACCCCGTAGATCAATAATCACGATAAACACCAACACTGGCTAGCAACCATAGTTATGCATGAATATGAAGTAAATGTCTCAACTCTTGAACTCTCCATATATTATTTACAATAAAAATTTCATATCATTGTTATTTTTTGGTTACTTAGCTATAATTATATTATTATTACAAAGCTCATACTGTTTTTACAAACTCATATTTATTTACTCTCAACAATAACACTTGAATTGGATAGTCTCCTAATCACCAAGTCTCTCTGGGATCGATATTTGGCTCATAAGAGTCACTTTAATTAGGAGATCGCGTACACTTGAGTGTATTATGGGATTTAACAACTACCTTTTATTTTGAGGGCATTATGAGATTCAATAATTGTATTGTGTTCTGAGGGTGGGGGACTTGATTCAGTTATTACTCCTTCATAGCTCTAGATATTTTATTCACCCCAGGATAGCTAAGCTATATAGAGATTTATAGAAGCATTACTGGTGGAGTGGTGTGAGGAGAAATATAGCCAAATTTATGGCTCGGTATTTGTGTTTTCAATAGGTAAACACCGAGTATTTGAGACCTAGTGTCTTTCATAAAAGACTACCTATTTCTGAGTGTAAATGGGAGTGAATTTTTATGGATTTCATAGGTGGTTTTCCTCACATTTCTCATGGTTTTGATAGCATTTGGGTTTTCATAGATTGATCTACTATGTCTACCCATTTTATCCCTATTTAGACTTCCTTTAGTTCCAAGTGGTTGGTTTATATCTATGTTCAAAAGGTGGTTTACCTTTAGAGGGTGCCTGTGTCAATTATTTCAGATAGAGTATCTCAGTTCACTTCTAGATTTTGGAGGATATTTCAAGAGGAGTAGGGTACCTAGGTTAGAACTGTTTTTTATCCCTAGACTAACCAACAATTGAAGCAGACTATTTAGGTTTTGGAGGATATCCTCCCCACATGTGTTATTGACTTCAAAGGTTAGTGGGAGTAGTTTCTAGCCTTACAAAAGTTTACTTATTATAACTACTACCATTCAAGTATTCAGATGACACCCTTCTTGGCATTATATGGTAGGCATTATTGATCTTCAATTGGTTTGTTTGAGACTTTCGAGGTAAGGTGCTACGGTATCAATTTTCTTTATAAGTCTTTGGATAGAGCTTGTGTGATGTACGATATACTACGAGAAACTTAGAATAGATAGAAGAGTTATGCTGATCATAGGCTTTGTGCCATAATGTATAGTTAGTGACTAGGTATTCCTGCAAGTGTCACCTATGTAGGTCATGATAAGGTTCTAAAAGAAGGGCAAGCTCAGCTCTAGGAATATTGATCCATTTAAGATCCTTCATATCATTGAGAAGGTAGGTTATGAGTTGGACTTACCTCCCGCTCTTGTAGACATTCACCCAAGCTTTTATGTATCAATGTAGTGGCGCTATATCTAATTAGATGAGATATTGACCTATGGGATAAAGGATAATTGGATGACAAATTGACCTTTGTGAAGGATCCAGTTTCTATTCTAGCTAGAGATGTTAGGCGGTTGCATTCCAAAGATATTCCTATGTTTAAGATTCTGTGGAGATACCATCTAATTGAGGAGTCTTACCTAGGAGATCAAGAGTGATATGCGAACTCAGTAACCTTACCTTTTTTGCCATTAGGTAATATTTAATCCTTGACTTTTCTGGATGAAAGTCCTTTTAGTAGTGGATGTTGTAATGACCCTCCAAGTCATTTTCTTTATTTTTATGTTTTTCTATGTTTAGAGCCTCTCTACAGATTCCCCAAGTCATTTATGACTTGCTAGAACTGTTAATTCAGTTATCAGGTAGTTCGAGATTATTATCACAATGACCCCTCATCGTTATTTTTGTAAGTATCCAATTCTTTTTCCATTTAAAAAAGTATTCAAAATTCTTATTTCTCTAATCTTTGTAGGACTATTTTAAGGATGATTGCTGTCGAATTACACTTACTTTTAAGGGAGAATGATGCATGAGCTAAGAGGAATGTTGTGACGATTTTAATTTTGTTATTCCACAAGTTAGCCCCATGTGAGATTTTGAGTTCTATTTTTGACTCGAATCATTAATACATAATATGGGTATCAATTTTCCCTTCTTGACATGTAGAAAATTATTTTGATGGCATGGCATAGGTCGATGGCTAATCAATAGGGAAAACTCTAGAGTAGAGAATTATACATTCTTTCGGTCATGTCCAGGTAGGCTGGACTTACCTTCTTCTAGAATTTACTTAATTATAGCATTAAAATATTAATGTGCTAGTTATGGGTGGGTTTTTATGGTCAGGGTACCTTTTTTGTTATTATTTCCTATTTTTGCCCATTAGGGGACCTTTTGGGTGTAGTTTGGCCTTGTATTCCCTTATACTAGCTTATGATTATTCTTCAGGACTAGACTTAGTTTACTTAGTACCTAATGATAGACTTGAGAAACCTTAGGATAGGATTAGGTAGGTGCTTTCCATAGGTTGGATTTTTGGGATATGTGGTGTTCCCTACCGACACTTTATAAGATAGAAGGCTTAGAATAATTTATTTTTAACCTAAATGACTCTATCTACTTTCTTAGGCTAATCCTTGAGTTTTACGCTAGTTTAGTCATTTTAAAAATTCTATTTAGCATTGTTACCCTGAGTAGTGTAGTATTGGACCTTAAACTGCATCTTTTATCTTAATAATTGGAACTTGTATCGCCTTAAGAGACTTGACCGCCTGAATTTGTAGTTTATGACTGATTGAATTAAGTGGAAATATTCCTAGAGTGTTATTTTGGCTTACATAACATTTGTGGTTTGACTTCGGCACCTAGCAACACTATTATTATTTATCAGCTCTGGTTCACGTCTGACATTTACTATTATGATATTATCCTTTAGTTTCAATTTGAGTCCAACATTTATTACCTATACAGATACTGATTTAGGATTGAAAATCTAAAAGAGACTAATAATACTTGTGGTTATGGCCAAAAAGGAGTATCAGGTATGCTTATCATACATTGGCGCATTTTATGTTCATCATTATTGTTATTCTGTCCTTATAATGTGTTACTCTTTACTTGTACCCACCATTCTTATGAGAACTCAATTGCGTTTATTTCTTATTGTTTCTGCATTCTTGGCTTATTTGGGCCAATTAGGTTATAACTAGTCTTTTTAATCTCTCTCAGGTTATTTGCTTACTATTTATCACATATTCCTAGTATACCCATCTTTCCATTTCTATCCCGTTATTTCAAATTCAGGTTTACAAACTCACACTTTATTTATTCTTTTACTATAATTTATCTCAGTTGACCTATGATGCCTACTGAGTATTTGTTGTTTTGGTACTCATACTACACTTCTGCATCTTTTTATCTGATATAGATCCGAGTGCAAGTCACTGCCATTGATGATATCTTTGGGCCGTGGTGTTGTTCGGAGACAGACTAAGCTTTTAGAATCTAGAGTTGATGCTCTACAATTTTTAATAATCTTATTGTATATTAGGAGACTATGATGTGTATTCTGACATTGTCTAATAATCTTTTTGTATTAGTGGCTCTTGTATTGACCTTACCAAGTGTTGGGAGGGGGTTCATTTTGCATATTTTGTCCTCTTCCCTCCACTGTGTAGTATGTTCATATCTATATATCACTATTTTAGTATCTTATTTCCTTACTTTTCATATGTTCTGCTTGTTAGTCCATTACTAGCTGTTTCGGGTTGTGACATAGCTTATCTACCGGTGGATTAAGGTAGATGCCATCATGATCTAAGAAATTGGGTCGTGACAAATTTCTAGCAGATTTGAAGAGAAGATATGAATATTTGGAACTAAGAAGTATATTAATATTTGAAGATATGAATAAATAATATTTGAAAAATTGAAGTTTCGAAGATTTTAAAGTTTGAAGGTATGAAGATTGTACTAAAATTGTAACAATATTGTATTAAATATAAACATTTGTAACACATTTTATTCATGCATACACTTTTAATACATAGTATATATTTCTTATCAATCAAGCATAATGTATTTAATGACACTTATAATACATCTATATTTCATGCATAATTCACTTTTTATACGTAGTGCAAATTTCTTACCAAACAAGCATAATATATTTTAAGACACTTATAATATATCTATATTGCAAGCATAATTTATTTTAATACATTGTGTAGATTTCTTACCAAACATGCATATTGAATTTTAAGACACTTATAATACATTTATATCGCATGCATAATTTATTTTTAATACATAATGCAAATTTCACTGGTAACTGCATTGAAATGCTTAGTATTGCTATGTATTTCTATAGATGGTAATAAATAAAAAAATATATTTAAAAACATATTTATTGAAAAGTACTTACTCAAGTAACTAATCCTAATAAGTTTCAAGAGTCACTTGGCCTACGCCTATTCTATTATCGTTACTAATATTAAATAACAAAAAAGTAAAATTTTGTAAAAAATAAAAGACATAAAAAATATTTCATCATAAAATATTAGTTAATGACATGCCATTGTGATTAGATTGGAAAAAACATTAGTAAATTTAAAAATGACCTTTCTGTAAACTTAGCCAAAATAGAAAGTGATAAATTTTCATGTGTACAATCAAAATAAAGATATTTTGAAAGTTCTCAGTGTGTGTCTTTGGTGATGAAAATCAAATCACGAACAAGAGCAATAGGAAAATCAAAATACAATAAATTAAATATAACTAAATTGACACAAGAGAGGAAATTGAACGCAACTCAAAAGTATATTAAACCTAAGAAACAACCAACTTCCTAAGACGAATTCATGAGGAACATAATTATCTAAGAATAATCTAGTGTATAGTAATCTAAGATGATCATATTTTGTTATGCATATAGTTGAAGGGAATATTTTGAAATAAGCATCATAT
>NW_025893865.1:256-2131 GCF_002878395.1 Capsicum annuum | reverse complement strand
TTCTTTTTGTTGATATTTAGCTATTATTACAGGTGATATGAAGGAATATCAATATTGTTCGAAAATCAACAGACAGACGAATCAAAGAAAGGCAGAGGAACCAAATTATCAAATGCAATGTTAGTGTGCAAATAGCTAAGAAAAAGAAAGCTCCCTTTCCAAATGATTGTTCATTTTTTAATTTTAAAAGATCAATTATTTTTTTCATTTCATTACCTCATTAATTCTCAATATAATTGCACCACTATTAAAAAAGAGTTGTTACTAATCTCAAAAGTCACATGACTTGTACTTAAAATCCCAAAAGGTTGTAGAAATACAAGCAAAATTTTTTTGAAAATGTAACATGAATGCAGGAAAGGAAATGAAGAGCACTTAGAACATTGAAACACACGCAGGAATCATTATTTTTCTTAACAATCCCGATTCTTGTGTACTACTCTAGCAGAAGAAATAATCTTACGAGTGTGATTAATTGATGTTTTGATTGATGTAAAGGTATGTGTTATTTTTCATGCATAAAGTCTCATACTTAAAATTTTTACTTTATGTTTGTGTATACATCTTTATATTTTGGTATATGCATAGTTGAAGAAAATTATGATCTTTGCTTATATCTTATTTCTTATGAATTTACTCTTGTGAGTTTATTTGTCGATTTATGAATTCAAATACATTAAAATTGTTGGGTTACATTCATTTCATTTGTGCCGATAACTATATAATTAAAGACTTATTATTTTTTTTAGAAAGAACTTTCAGTATAGGTTTGATAGTATGAGAAATAATAATTTAGAAATAAAAAGGTAAAATTATTTTATCTTGTATGTAATCTCTCTCTCTCTTTCTCTCTCTCTCTCTCTCTCTCTCTCTCTCTCACTATATATTTATATATATACAAGGAAGGGTATGGAATTGTTGATGTGACATGCTTCTAAAGTCACTATTCACATGTATCTTTTTTCTCATTTTTTTTTCTCTTGTATAACTTTTATCTTTATAAATAAATAAATTAATAAATTTAATATGTAATTCAATTCAATGTGTATTCATTGCTAACCCAAAAGCGGTACATTTAAACTGCTACTATTTTTTCTAATCAATATTAGCGTGACTTTTCATTTTTAAGTAACTTTCTCCTTTCTAAAGATAAATTTATTTTATCTTGTATTTAATCTCTCTCTCTCTCTCTCTCTCTCTCTATATATATATATATATATATATATATATATATATATATATATATATAAGGAAGGATATGAAGTTGATGATGTGGCATGCTTCTAAAGCTGCTATTCACATTTATCTATTTTCTCATTTTTTTCTATTATATAACTTTTATCTTTATAAATAAATAAATGAATAAATTTAATATGTAATCCAATTCAATGTGTATTAATTGCTAAATCAAAAAGGGCACATTTAATCTGCTACCATTTCTTTCTAATCAATATTAATGTGACTTTTCCTTTTTTAGTAGCTTTCTCCTTTTTAATGGAGTATTAATAAAATTAATAGTCTTTTCTTATTTTCTTATTTAAAGACACACTATAAATATCAAATTAAAGAGTTAGAATTACAGTGGAAATATATACAAACATAAGAACATCCTCCTTTTTATTAGTTAAGCAAATAGATTTTGTGTCTTTTTCATATCGATAATGGAGAGATACAAGATTGAAAATCAAGAAGAAATGTCAGTCAATCGATCAATACAAAAATATCATCCTTCTTTGTGGTTCGGTATTTCTTCGAATTTCACATATAAAAGTTTTAATACACCAAATTGCCTTTAATGAACTTTTGTTACTTTTTTTTTGTGGATTCATAATTTGTATCCAAACTATGCGTTTGAAGTTGTCATAGTTGAGGGAG
>NW_025893865.1:0-156 GCF_002878395.1 Capsicum annuum | reverse complement strand
CTCTCTCTCTCTCTCTCTCTCTCTCTCTCTCTCTCTCTCTCTATCTATCTATCTATCTATCTATCTATCTATCTATCTATCTATCTATCTATCTATCTATCTATCTATATATATATATATATATTCTCAATTTTGTAATCAATTTGACGGATACTC
>NW_025893864.1:0-4805 GCF_002878395.1 Capsicum annuum | reverse complement strand
ATCCTAGTGTGGTCCGTTTAATTTTTTATGCAATTTGAGTGGACAAAAGGGTGAAAAGGCACGAATGGGGCATTTTCGGGCCAAATCGTTTTGCTATAGCCTACGGTTTTGGGGGTAGGCCCAGGGTCCGGGTATGTTGCGGTCCAAAAATCAACCGAAGCATGCCAAGGAGGTTGGGGACCGTCCCAGTATGGTCCGTTTAATTTTTCATGGCTATTTGGGTTGACAAACGGGTGAAACGGCGCTAACGGGGCATTTTTGAGCCAAAACGGTATGCTATAGCATATAGTTCTTAGGGTGGGCACGGGGTCCGGGCATATTAAGGGCCAAATATTGACCGGATAATGCCAGGAAGGTTGAAGATCTTCACAATATGGTTCGTTTAATTTTTCGTGGTCATTTGGATGGTCAAATGGGCAAAACAGCGCTAACGGGGTATTTTCAAGCTAAATCGGTGTGTTATAGTGCACGATTTCAGAGGAAGGCCTGGATTTTGAGCGTACTATGAGAAAAAAATTGATCGGGGCGTGTCAGGGAGGTTGTGGATTATCCAGTGTAGTCCGTTTAATTTTTCATGGCCATTTGGGTGGACGAACGGGCAAAACGGCGCGAATGGGGTATTTTTTGGCCAAATCGGTGTGCTATAGCCCATGGTTTTGAGGGTGGGCCCGGGGTTCGGGTGTGTTGTGGGTCAAAAATCGACCGAGGCATGCCAGGTAGGTTGGGGATCGTTCCAGTGTAGTTCGTTTAATTTTTTATGGCCAATTGGGTGGACAAACGGGCGAAACGGCGCGAACGATATAATTTTGGGCCGATTCGGTGTGTTTAGCCCAGGGTTTTGGGGGTGGGCCTAGGGTTCGAGCATGCTGTGGGCTAAAAATTAATCGAGGCATGCTAGGGTGGTTGGCGATCATCTCAGTGTGGTCTGTTTAATTTTTCATGGCCATTTAGGTGGACGAACGGGCGAAAGAGTGCATACGGGACATTTTTGGGCCAAATCGGTGTGCTATAGCCCACGATTTTGGGGGTGGACCTGGGGTCTGGGCGTGCTGTGGGCTGAAAATCGTTCAGGGCATGCCACAGAGGTTGGGGATTGTCCCAGTGTGGTCCGTTTAATTTTTCATTGCCATTTGGGTAGACTAAAGGGCGAAATGGCGTAAATGGAGCATTTTTTTGCCAAATCGATGTGCTATAGCCTACGGTTTTGGGGGTGGGCTTGGGGTCCAGGTGTACTCTAGGCCAAAATTCGATCAGGGCATGCCAGGAAGGTTGGGGATCATCCCAGTGTGGTCCGTTTAATATTTCGTGGCCATTTGGGTGAACAAACGGGCAAAATGGTACGAACGGGGCATTTTCAGGCCAAATTGGTGTACAATAGCCCATATTTTTGGGGGTCGGCCCTGGGCCCGAGCGAGTTGTGGGATAAAAATCTAGCGGGGCGGGCTAGGGAAGTTGGGGATCATCCCTGTATTGTCAGTTTAATTTTTAGTGGCCATTTGGGTGGACAAACGGGCGAAACGGCATGAATGGGGCATTTTTGGACTAAATCGGTGTGCTATAGGCCATGGTTTCGGGGGTGGGCTCGTGGTTCGGGCGTGCTATCGGCCGAAAATCATCCAGGGCATGCCATGAAGGTTGGGGATCGTCTAAGTGTGGTCCATTTAATTTTTCGTTGCTATTTGGGTGGGCAAAAGGGCGATACGGCAAGAATCGAGCATTTTTAGGCCAAATCGGTGCGCTATAGCCTACAGTTTTGGGGGTGGGCCTGACGTTCGGGCGTGTTGCCGGCGAAAAATTGTCCAGAGCATGCCAGGGAGTTTGGGGATCGTCCCAGTATGGTCCGTTTAATTTTTCGTGGCCATTTGGGTGGATAAAAGGGTGAAAAGGTACGAACAAGGCATTTTCAGGCAAAATTGGTTTGCTATAGCCTATGATTTTGGGGGTGGGCCTAAGGTTCGGGTACTTTGTAGGCCAAAAATCGACCGGTGTGTGCCAGTGGGGTTGGGGATCATCCCAGTGTGGTTCGTTTAATTTTTCGTGGCTATTTGTGTGGATAAACGGGCTAAATGGCCTGAACAGGGAATTTTTGAGCCAAATTGGTGTGCTATTACTTACGAATTTGGGGGTGGGCTTGGGGTTTGGGCATGTTGTGGGCCAAAAATTGATCGGGGTATGCTTGGGAGGTTGGGGATCATCACAGTGTGGTTCGTTTAATTTTTCGTGGCTATTTGGGTGGACAAACGGGCAAAACAGTGCGAATGGGGTATTTTCGAGCTAAATCGGTATGCTATAGGCCACGATTTTGGGGGTGGGCCCCGAGGTTCAGGTGTATTATGAGCAGAAAATCAATTGGGGCATGACAGAGAGGTTGGGCATCATCTCAGTATGGTTCGTTTAAATTTTCGTGGACATTTAGATGGACAAATGGGCAAAAAAGCGCGAACAGGGTGTTTTCGGGCTAAATCGGTGTGCTATAGCCCATAGTTTTTGGGGTGGGCTGGGATCTGGGTGTGCTGTGGGCCAAAAATTGATAGGGGCATTCCAGGGAGGTTGGGGATCGTCCCAGTGTTGTCCGTTTAAATTTTCGTGGCTATTTGGGTGGACAAACGGGTGAAATAGTGCGAACAGGGCATTTTCGGGCCAAATCGGTGTGCTATAGCCTACGGTTTCAGGGGTGGGCCAGGGGTCCACGCATACTGTTGGCCGAAAATCTATTGGGGCATGCCAGGGATGTATTGGATCAACCCAGTGTGGTCTGTTTAAACTTTTATGGCCATTTGTGTGGACAGACGAGAAAAACGGTGCGAACGGGGCATTTTTCTGCCAAATCGGTGTGCTATAGCCCATGGTTTCGGGGGTGGGTCAGGGGTCTGGGCATGCTGCGGGCTAAAAATTGACTGAGGCATGCTAGAGAGGTAAGGGATCATCCCAGTGTTGTCCGTTTAATGTTTTGTGGCCATTTGGTTGGACAAATGGGCGTAACGGGGCGAACGGGGTATTTTAGGGCTAAATTGATGGGCTATTGCCTATGGTTTTAGAGGTAGGCCCAGGGTCCGGACGTGCTATGGGTCAAAAATTGACTGGGGTATACCAGGGATGTTGGTAATCATCCTAGTGTGGTCTGTTTAAATTTTCGTGGCCATTTGGGTGGACAAACGGGCAAAACGACGCGAATGAGGTATTTTCGAGCTAAATTAGTGGGCTAATGCCCATATTTTTGGGGGTTGGACTGGGGTCCGGGCGTGCCGTGTGGGATAAAAATCGACCGAGGATTGCTAGGGAGATTGGGTATCATCCCAGTAAAGTCCGTTTATATTTTAGAGGCCATTTGGGTGGACAAACGGGCGAAACAGCATGAGCGGGCCATTTTTTTGGCCAAATCGGTGTGCTATAGCCCACGGTTTTGAGGGTGGGCCCAGGGTTCGGGCATTCTATGGGTCAAAAATCGACTCTTGCATGCCAGGGAGGTTGGGGATCATCCCAGTGTGATCCGTTTAATTTTTTATGGCCATTTGGGTTGATAAACAGGCAAAACGGCCCTAATGAGGTATTTTCTGGCCAAATCGGTGTGCTATAGCCTACGGTTTTGGGGGTAGGCCTAGCGTCCGGGCATGTTACAGGACAAAAATTGTCCGGAGTGTGCCACGGAGTTTGGGGATCGTCCCAGTATGGTCTGTTTAATTTTTTGTGGCCATTTGGGTGGACAAAAGGGTGAAAAGGCGCGAATGGGGCATTTTCGGGTAAAATCGGTTTGCTATAGCCTATGATTTTTGGGTTGGGCCCAAGGTTTGGGTGCATTGTAGGCGAAAAATCGACCGGTGCGTGCTAGGGAGGTTGGGGATCATCTCAGTATGGTCTGTTTAATTTTTCGTAGCTATTTGGGTGGTCAAACGGGCTAAACAGCGTGAACAGGGAATTTTTGAGCCAAATTGGTGTGCTATTACTTACGGATTTGGGGGTGGCCTTGGGGTTCGGGCATGTTGTGGGCCAAAAATTGATCAGGGTGTGCCATGGAGGCTGGGGATCATCATAGTGTGGTCCGTTTAATTTTTTGTGGCAATTTGGGTGGACAAATGGGCGAAACGGTGCGAATGGTCTATTTTCGAGCTAAATCGGTGTGCTATAGGCCACGATTTTGGGCCCCGAGGTTCGGGCGTATTATGAGCAGAAAATTAATCAGGGCATCCCAGAGAGGTTGGGCATCTTCTCTGTATGGTTCGTTTAAATTTTTGTGGCCATTTCGATGGACAAATAGGCAAAAAGGTGCGAATGGGGTGTTTTCGGGCCAAATCGGTGTGTTATAGCACATGGTTTTTGGGGTGATGCTGGGATTCGGGCGTGCTGTAGGCTAAAAATCGACAGGGGTGTGCCAGGGAGGTTGGAGATCATCCCAGTATTGTCCGTTTAAATTTTCGTGGCTATTTGGGTGGACAAACGAGTGAAACAACGCGAACAGGGCATTTTTGAGCCAAATCGGTGTGCTATAGCCTACCGTTTCAGGGGTGGGCCTGGGGTCCGCGCATGCTGTGGGCCAAAAATTGATTGGGGCATGCCAAGGATGTATTGGATCAATTTAGTGTGGTATGTTTAAACTTTTATGGCCATTTGTGTGGACAGACGAGAAAAACGATGCGAACGGGGCATTTTTCTGCCAAATCGGTGTGCTATAGCCCATGGTTTTGGGGGTGGGCCTGGGGTCCGGGCATGCTGTGGGCTAAAAATCGATCGGGGCGTGCCAGAGAGGTAAGGGATCATCCCAGTATTGTCCGTTTAATTTTTTGTGGCCATTTGGTTGGACAAACGAG
>NW_025893863.1:0-5506 GCF_002878395.1 Capsicum annuum | reverse complement strand
TGAACTCAATCTCAAAGACTAGTATTGAATCAATTACATTCGTAAAGATATGTAATTATACCTATTATTTATACAATTTTCGTGACATTTTACTCTTAAAAATTATACTCTTTAAAAATAAATAGTGAGTTTGGTTAAATATAGATGTTATCTTTGAACTACAATTTTTCCTGCTAATATTAGGTTATATTTGGAGATTGATTTAAATTTGTCTTACAATTTACTCTCTTCGATAGTTTAAATGAGTCCACAATAATAAGGATTTGATTCAATGGCTGGTCCTTGTATGAATGTCATGACCCAAAAGGCCATGAGTCGCACCCACACTAATCTTCCTGTGGGAGAACCATTTAAACTGAACCGTTACCCAATCACATAATCAATATTAAGATAATATTATTATAAATCAACATAATATCAATAATCTAGGACTAATCATTTTTAATGCAGAAGTCAAACAAACTACTTACTAAAATCTCCAAGACCCGAAAGTCATTGTACAAGAACTACAAACAAAGATCGTGTATAAAGAGATATTCAAAAATAAAGTAAATAAAAAATGTTTCATTGTCCGAAAGATGGACATGAACAAATAAGATTATCCATGGCTACCAGGCGACGGAGTGCTCACCCTTGGATCAAGATCTTCTATCAAACTTAGGTGAGGTCATGTCTGAGTCTCTAGAACACTTTCTGCACTTAACAAAAGAAGAGTACATGGTAGTATCAGTACAAACCACTATGTACTGGTAGGTATCATAGGCCAACTCAATTTAATAATATGTACACAAAATAAATCAAATAACAAGTAGGCAGATATCGTCACATAACAAATATTCAATGAATAAATAATACAGAAACAATAGGTCAAACAGTGCTCACAAACAAGTCACATAAAAATCAATAGTATCAACCATACTATAAACATCGGCTGAATCAACACAATATGTACACATATGCTGTGAGACTTATTTTTGCCCAAATAGTCATGACCTGCAGGGAACAATCTATGTTCATGTATCGTACCGGCGTGGTACTTGATCCAACATATACATATTCGTACCGGTGTGGTACCTGATCCAACATTGATACCAAAGGATACCTGCAAGAGCACAAAACAGTCCACAAACTGTAAGACCCCATAAAAATTTCATGTCAAATTCAGCTCGTAAAGCTCCATGAGAGATTCCAACACTTAGAAATTTTTTTTGTTAAGTGTTCAAATTCAACACTTACTCTCATTTTAGACCTCCTAACTTCAGGGATTTATTTAGTGACCTTCCCGACCTCCATTTTTAGATTTTCAAGTTGCGTTGAGATAGGGAAAGTACCTAGTACGTAATGGACACATTCCAAGCGCATTTTGGGCGCATTTTAGTGGCTAACTCACTGGTTTGAAATGCTCCCGCATTCCGGGCGCATTTCAGGTAAAAAATTTCAATCAACTTCAAACTATCATAACTTCCTGAATATAATGAACTGTGAGAGATTCTATATATCAATAGAAACATCTTTGAGTCTTCTTTCCAATGCAATTAGTTTCATCCAATTTGAAATTGGAGTAAAAAGTTATGATCAATTTACTTCAGCCTATCAGCCTGAAAACAACAAAGGACAGCTACGTCTTTCTCTTTTTCTCCAGGGGTATTTTAGTCTTTCCGACCTCTATATATATACACAAACACGAGATTCAGCATAATTTAGCAACATATTCTTGATTTCTCTCAAAATTCATCAAGAACAAGAAGAGGATTTGCTATTGGGGATTTAATTTCAAGAAATTCTCTCCATCGATCTTCGTAAAATGAAGAACTAAGGTATGCATAGTGTTCATCCATGGATCCCTTTCATCCATGAAGCTCAAGAATCAAGTTTTAAGTTATGTATCATGAATATTTTGTGGTGGGATGATTATGTTCATGTTGATGATGTTAAATTGAGTTTTTAATTCCATGAGCTATCTCAAGAATCATGAAAACTAATTTATTTTGTAATATTATTCATATGAACTTTGTGTTGAGTTCTTGAAATTGCAAGTTGGACGTTGATGATCATGTTGTTGGTGTTGAATGATTCCCAAGTTGAGATCTTTATGTGAAATCATGAAACTATGTTGAAATATAAGTTGAAGTCCATGAATTTGGTGATTTATACTTTGTGAAAATTTTATGATTTCACCTATGTCTAAGTTGTGCATGAAAGGTGTTTGATTAAATGTTCAAGAGAAACAAAAAACATGTAGTATGGATTAATATGGCCTAAAAGGTGAATTCATGCCATTGACCTCATGCTTGAATGACTTACATGCTATTGTTGTACAATGAATATGTTGTTGGAATGTCATGATGTTAGAGTATGAAATTATGATCTTGATTATATACATTCCTACCATGAACAAGATTATGTTAACCATGTACTTCATGAAATCCCCAAATTATTTTATTATGAATGGTTGATATTGATCATGTATTCAAGAATGTCAAGAAGTGTCAGTTTACTTCTATCGAGTCCTGGGGGTACTTGTACCCGAAAAATATAGCTGTGTGTCTAGAGCCATGTCATGTTTTCACGATACTCTCAGTCAATCCATGTTCAGTACACTTCAATCAGTGACATGACTCAGGAAAACTTATGTAAAGGCAGTATCAGTTTAGTTTTACTCAGTACTCAGTAATCTACGTAATCTCAGTAATATTCTGTCAGTCTATGGAATTCAGTAAATCTCAATATCAGTATAATTTAGTTCAGTATTCAGTTCAAACATCAGTAAACTCAGTCAGCTAACAGAACTCAGTAGCATTTAGTCAGTTAACAGAATTCAGTAGTGTTCTGCTAGTCATCGGAACTCAATAAACTCAGTCCATGTTTAGTTCAGTTAAACAGAACAATCAGTAACAGTTCAGTTAATTCTAGTATGAACTAGGAAATTAGTTCAGTATAATCAATTCAGTGTCATTCAGTTGGGAGTAGGATTCAGCACCGAGCGATAGAATTCAGCACCGAGCGAACCCAAGGATGAGAACTTACCTGCCAGTAGAGGGTGTGATTCTTAGAAGTAGTCCTTGCATTCCAGAACAATGTAGCCAGCATAGGTTGAGACATCAATACCTTTCAGTTGAGGGTAGATGAGGTGGCTTAACCTGTCAGATGAGGGTTCCCACCATTCTCATTAAAGTACCTGCCAGATGAGGGTCACTCACAACTTGTCCTTACCAGTGGCGTGTTATTGACACCCTTCCAATCAGGGCAGAGATTGGACCCCAGCTTAGCTATTATAGCATATTTGGGGCATGTCAGTTAGATAAATACTTCCCACAGTTTCAGTATCAGTCTCAGTAAAAGAACTCAGATAGTTCTTCAGGATATCAGGACTGTCAGATATAGTCAACTCAGATATAGTACGGAACTCAGCTAGTTCCATTAGATTTAGGACTGTTAGATACAGTCATTCATGCTATCAATTATCAGAACTCATGTTATCAGATATATCAGTTATCAGAATTCAATTATCATTCATGATATGTTATCAGTAAATACATGTCATAAGTATTCATACTCAGGAGTTATGTAATCACGAGCTCAGTTTCAGAACTTTTATATACGGTCAATCAAATCAGTTCTTCATAATCAGAACTATCAGAAACAATCATTCCTTTATCAGTAATATAGTATCAGTCTCCTAGTATTCAGTAATTTATTAGTGAATTACATATCAATAATAGTAAACTCAGTCATTCAGTATCTCAATATCAGTAAACTCAGTCATTTAGTATCTCAGCATTAGTAAACTCATGTTGTCAGTATTCAGACTCAGTAGTCAGTATCACCACGAGTTTAGTTGCAGTTATGTATGTATGTATGTATGTATTCTCACGTTCATATCAGTCAGTTTAGTTCATGCATATAAAACCCTTTACATTTAGCCTACCTCACTCGTATACTCAGTATATTCAGTTGTACTGACGCATTCACGCTATGGCATTTTATTTGACGCCATAGGTACAGAGGCACGAGTTTCAGAGCAGCAGTAGCATTGCAGATTTTAGCAGTCAGTGCTCCTCTTCATTCGAGGACAATATTATTATTACTTTATTACAGTATTTCAGATTAGTTTTTTAGCTCATGGAGTTAGTTAGAGACATGTTCCTTTAACTCCTTATTTAGTTCAGTTAGAGGCTTTCGAACTAGATGTCAGATTAGATGTTAAGACTTCAGTATTTATGTTTTTTTTTGGTATTGTTATACCATGTTTTTCAGATATGTATCAGTATTGAACCTTATGGTCTTACAGTTCATGTTTTCACATATTTTATGAGATATTATGCAGTTTACAGGTATAGATATCAGTCATGGGTTACCTTGTGGTCCTTCGGGGTCATGAGCACCGTGTAGCATTTCGATTCAGAAAATCGGGGCGTTACACAAACTCACAAAAATAGTCCACACGTACAAGACATCAAATGAGAACAACAAACACACAAACTTGAAAGATAAGGAATAGATAACTTGACATAAAGAGAACCTGTAATGTAGAAACTAAAGAGTATATCAAACTCTAAAACCTATAAAAAACACGTTAACAAGCACCAAATTCTTACACAAACACAAGAGGAACTCGGTTCACTCAAGCACTCACGTTTCTAGACGATACATACAACATAATAAAAAACCATTTCTTGTGATGTCAAAATGGTGGTCTACTCTCTCTTGAGAGGATGGTGTTTCAATGTTACAATATTGATTTCAAAATAATCTAACTAAGGAATAAGACTAAAGGACACACTTTAAATAGTCTATTACAAAAGGTTGGCAAAGGACCCCTTTACCCTTAATGAAGTGGTGGTAGGTGTGGAGTGTTTTGGGGCAAACTTGGGTGTATTTTTTAGAACCTAAGGTCAGCCCTCAAACGTAAAGACATACACTCCTTTGGGAGAGTTCACAACAAGCTCAAATGTATCCATTTTCATAAACGCGCCTTGCAGTCTTTGTAGTTTCCGAGCTTGGCTTCTAGTAAATGGTCTCGAGCCCATGATACCCATATCATCCACTCCATCTTGTCCTTCAATTGATGCGGCTATTGAGTGTATAAACTCCTTCTCCTTAATTCACTTGGACAAGGCTTTGAAAAAGGCTTCAAAAGGTCTTTAATTCACTTACAATTCCGAAACTGTGACCTTTGATAAAAACATGTAATCCTTGTGATCCTCATGCCTGTATCAAACATATATATATTCATACTGGCGTAGTACTCGATCCAACATATATATATATATATATATATATATATATATATTAATGCTAAGAATATAATAGAAAAAAAAAAGAAAGAAGTCTTTGTTTCATATGTCTAACCTCAGGCATGGCAGCTTTCGCCACTATTGTTGAAGGGGTGGAACCTTGTTTGGTGGGTTGTTGAGGATACTTCATATGCTAGTGGATGATAGGATCGCTTTGATGACAAAAAGGTAAATTTATCATTTCCCTAAATCTAGGGTTAAAAAAAAAA
>NW_025893862.1:0-1613 GCF_002878395.1 Capsicum annuum | reverse complement strand
TGGAGTGTGTTGGAGTGAAAGAAATTGATCTTCATGCTGCATGTCTTCGTACGCTTGTTTGTAAGATTAATAACGATGTAACATTTTTTTTCTCATTTGTTCCCATGCTGGAAAATGTTATGGTTTCTCGTTGTTTTCAACTTTTCAAGTATTCATACATATTTGGTGATCATGCAAGAGATTTACCTAATCAGGTTAAATCATTAACGCTCCAATTTTTTGCTGATCAGGTATTAATTTAACATTGTTGTGTTTTCTCAAGTTTTCAATATTTGTTATTTTGATGACCCTAATCACTTTTGTGTTTTTATCCCCTAATTTCCTCAGGACTCCTTCCCAATAGCTAACCCAACAGAGATGAAGACGTTCAGAAAACTTACAAACTTAAGGTTGATACCTTTGACCAGTCATGGAATTTTACAGATATTTGAACTATCCAGACTCTTGGGTGATTTTCCTCTGCTCCAATCTTTGACTTTCGCGGTGAGTTATTCATTTTCATCACCTTCTTCTTTTCATAATTCTTGTATTTTTGATATTCTTTGTTCATGAACTACAATTAGCTTCATAAGATAATGTGAAAGAGCATTGATTTTATAATAATCTGTAGATAGTGCAACTCCTCTCTATCACAAGCAGCCTCTCTACCCTGTAAGGATGGGGTGGGGGTAAGGTCTGGGTTTGTTGTTGTATAGTGCAGTTTCATTTATTTGTAAAGTTTTTGCTTGACATCTGATAACAAAGTGACACATCAGTTTAATTGGTACAGTGAATAGATTGTGAAGATTTGCAAACTGTATGTTAAACATTGCTTTTATAAACTGAAATGTCCAACTTTACTGGTCGCTGATTCAAACGCTTAAATACCTTTATGTTTGTTAACTTGGTGTGATCCACTGCACAATGAACTACCAAGTAATGAAAATAATATTCGTTACAGTCCACTGTTAGTTCAGTTTAGCTTTGTGAAACTGTTAAGTTCTCGTTGTAATTATTTAGCAGTATGTTGATCTCATAAACTCACTGTGATGTGATCTCTCTCAGGTGTTTAAAGTTGTGAGTTTAACGGAGAGAACAAGAAGTAGAAGGCCTCCTCCATCTCTTAAAGGTCACAATCGACTAAAAGAAGTTATATACTATGGATTTGATGGATCAGAAATCGAGATGGAATTTGTTGTTTATATTCTGAAATGTGCCATAGTACTTGAGCAAGTGTTTCTCAGCCCTAGAGTCCTAAGTTATTTCTCTTGTGCGCCGCACCCTGAAGCGAATGCTTCATTCAGTGAAGAAAAACGCAACTCAATCCAACAGAAACTGCATGGACAAGCTCTCTCTAGCAAAGCTTGGGTGATCATCGAATGAGTCATTGTGTCTGTTGGAAATAACTTTTTAAGGACTCAGTACATTCTATCGTACTCTATATTAGAGCTTTGCGAGTTTTGAGTTTATATTTATATTTATATATATTGGTACCTTCTCGTGGTCTTTTGCCTTCCTTTTTTTTTGCTTGAAAATATTTGCCTATATAACTTGTTATAGTATTACATTTGAATTATATACTAGGTAGTAATGGCCCAAGAGCCTCTTGGATAACGTTGTAATCATCATATACA
>NW_025893861.1:0-1565 GCF_002878395.1 Capsicum annuum | reverse complement strand
ATAATACTTTTATTTTCAAACTTTCTTAAAGGAAAGATTGATTTCCCTACATCTTTATTTTCTAACTTAGTCAAAGGTTAGAGTCGAGGTGTTGGGGTGAAAATAATATTTGTACTTCCTTGTTCCATCATTCGAGGATGAATGATCCAAGTAGGGGAGAATTCAAACACCCTGGGTTTTGATCCTTAGAAATTTCCTAATTTTTAGGATTTTGGACATCATATGACTAGGGGGTACTAGTCATATGATAGAGTATGGTTGGTGGAACTTGGTCATATATTAAACAGTATAGGTTGGTTGGTTTCTGTCCAAGGTATGATTGGATCATGCTAGTTGTATGTTAGGGTACTAGTGGTATGATGCCAATCGTATGTGGCCTTGTGTTTAACATGGCCCTGTCTTTAATCTAGAGAAGTCTATTCTGCCTAACGTACATATTAAGGGTATTGGTTATATGGTTGGGTATGGATTAGCCATGGTCGAGAGGCCTAGAGTACGAAATAAGGGCACCACTCATACCCTAGGTTACGGACTGGGAAGGTGATGCTGGAGTTTTATACAATTTAAGTTGGGGGCAATCTGGACATTTTCCCTCTTAACCTCTTAAGACCCCATGACTTAGAACACTCTTGGGACATCATTTACCCTATTATTCTAATCTTAAACACTTAGAAACTCTCTCAAATTCTCTCAAGGCTCTTGGGTCAAAGAAGGCTAAGGTTTCTTTAATCAGGTCAATTTAGGGCTTACAAGAGTGGTTTCTCTCCATCATCTTCATAATCTAAGGCATGTTACTCCTCCCTCATTGTTAGTTCAAACTAAAGGCATGTTTAATGTATAGTTTTCATGGCATAATTGTGGTATGGTTTTGGGGTTTGAATATATGTTGGGGGGTTTTGGTTTTAAATGGTTTTGTTATGGTTTTCCCACGTTTTAATTATGGTTTTCATGTTTTAATGGTGGATTAAACATGTGGTTGCATGAGAATTATTAATTAGTATTTTGTTTTGATTTAGAAAACTATATGACCTCAACATGTTTGATAAAATGTCAATGAGAATATTTTTATTATATTGTTTAACTTTCATTGAAAACTTTGCATGAAATAAAGTGGTAATGGAACCCTAACTGGTTTGGAGGGTCTTTAATTGTTAAATGCTAAAGTTTTGGTGGTCATAGTTATGAATTATTGAATACACTTGTGGAGTACATAGAATCCGCCAAACAACTTAATAATGTAATTTATGGGTACATAGGAATCCCTTCATTAAAGAGGATGGCTAAGGACATTACTGCAAGCTACGGTCGATATGATGATACCGCTACTTATATCCTTTATTAATAATAAACGGAAATTGGTGGTTTGGTTGTGTGCTAATGGTTTTTATTAGAATATAATGGTGGTATGTGATAGCTAACCATAAAGGTGTGAGTCCAATGGATGAACACTGGAATCTCATGTTTGTCGATGTGAGGATTGGTCATGGCGACTATATATGATACTTATGGGGTGCATGGGAATCCCCTAAGTTACACTTGTATATATGTATCATGGAGGGTGAAGG
>NW_025893860.1:0-2642 GCF_002878395.1 Capsicum annuum | reverse complement strand
TGAAAACCTATGAGTTTGGATAGTTTTAGATTCTTAAATTGATGATTCTCGTTGTCAAGGTCGTCTGTGTGTTCCAGGTGTAGATGACTTAAGGCAGCAAATTCTTGCAAAAGTGCATGGTTTGCGATGATTTATTCATCCAGGGGCCACTAAGATATACCGCGACTTATGGGAGAACTATTGGTGGAGAGGGATAAAGAGAGATATTGTAGAGTTTATGGCCAAGTGCTCTACATGTCAGTAAGTTAAGATAGAGCATTAAAAGCCTAGTGGTTCCATGCAAGAGTTCACCATTCCTACTTAGAAGTGGGAAGAAGTAAACATGGATTTTGTGATGGGTTTGCCTCAAAATCTTCATCAGCATGATTCATTTTGGGTCATAGTAGACCGAATGACCAAGTTAGCTCATTTCCTTCCAGTTCATACCTCTTATTCAGCCGAGGATTATGCCAAACTCTATGTCAGGGAGTTGGTCAGATTACACGGTGTTCCACTATCTATCATCTCAGACAGAGATACGTAGTTCACCTCTCACTTCTAGAAAGTATGACAAAAGGGTCTTGGTACCCAAGTTTATCTCAGTACAACCTTTCATCCTCAGACAGATGGTCAAGCAGAAAGGACCATTCAGAATCTTGAAGATATGCTAAGGGCATGTGCAGTTGATTTAAAGGGTAGTTGGGATGACCACTTGCCTTTGATTGAGTTTGAATACAATAATAGCTATCATTCCAATATTCAGATGGCTCTATTCGAAGCTTTCTATGGTAGGAGATGTAGATCTCTAATCGGTTGGTTCGAAGTTTATGAGGCCTCAGTCATAGGGCCTAACTTAGTGTTGATGCATTAGAGAAAGTCCAGTTGATCAAAGAAAGACTCCAGGCTACTCAGAGCTGACAGAAGTCTTATGCAGATGTGTGTAGAAAAGATCTCGAGTTTAAGATTGGTGATTATTTCTACCTCAAGATATCTCCCATGAAGGGAGTGAAGAGGTTAGAAAAGAAGGAAAACTTAGTCCCTGATATGTTTTCCCCTTCAAGATTATCAGTCGCTTCGGCAAGGAAGCTTATGAGCTTGATTTGCCTTCAGATCTAGCCTCAGTTCATCCAGTCTTTTATGTCTCTTTTCTTAAGAAGTGCACAGGTGACCCATCAGTCGTAGTCCCTATTTAGAGCATTGCTGTTCAGAACAATCTCTCTTATGAAAAGATTCCATTCAAAATCTTAGACTATAAGACTCATAGATTGAGGAACAAATAAGTCCCTCTAGTAAAAGTTCTTTGGTGAAATCAATCCATTGAGGAAGCTACTTGGTAAGCAGAAGAAGACATGCATGCGAATTATCCTCACCTCTTTCCCACCAATCCAGATCAAGCTTAAGGTAACTGCTCTCCTTAATCTTATTCAGCTTCACGTTCAGTATTCAGAGAAAATTTGGTATTCAATTTCATACTTATGTGTCATCACAAACTTGATATCAAGTGCCATTGCATATTCAGTCATGCATTCATGTACCAGCTCAGTTGTATAATTATGCATCACACATACATTCTCATTGTGAGAAAATTTAGTTCCTTAGAGCACTCAGTTATACATTCATGAATCAGTTACACATGCATCAGTTATGCATGTTCAGTAGGTTATGTTCAACTTGTCAGTCATGAGATCATTTTCCAGCTATCCATGTTCAGTTCATGTTTAGCTTATTGTCCCCTCTCTTATCCAGTCTCATTCGAGGATGAATGTTCCCAAGGGGGAGATATTGAAATACCCCGAATTTTCTTCCTAGCTAATTTCTTCCCAATAATGCCTAGTAGTATCTTCTAAATTGAATGATGATTATTCCATGAGGAATTTTCAATATTTTCACCTTTTTTTCATGAAGAAAATTCAATAAGCTTTCCATCGATATAAAATTTTCCCAAATCCGACACTCGGACGAAGAGTTAGAGCCTTTTTAGTGAGACAGTGTATCACCTGAGCCTCCAGCGCATCATGGAGATAACTCCAATGTAAATTTTCAATTTCCACTATTGCTCCGTGATAGTGGCGCGTTACGCCAAACTTTCAGGTCGCAGACAAGGTGGAAACGCTATAGTTCCGCGTTGTGCCCCCGTACAATTTCCCATTTGTCACTTTCCAGTGACTTGGCGCGATAGTGCCGCCTCGCGCCAAGGATGAAAATCGAAAAATTTTCTCAAAAATTAAAGACGTGTCCTAGGGTAAAAATTGTCAATTTTTCCACCCTATAAGCCTTATAACACGAGATTTCGCCATAATTCAACAAGTTATACTCAATTACTCTTAAAAACAACTCTCAAGAATAAGCCCTAGGGTTTTCATAGAAGGTTCAATTCCAAGGGAATTCATCGTCAAATTTCAAGAATCTCTCCGTCAATCTTCACAAAATCACGAACTGAGGTATTCATAGTGTTCATCCACGGATCCCTTTCATTCGTGGAGTCCAAGAATCATATTTTAAATAACGTATTGTGATTTGCTTGTTGTGATTTGATCATGGTCATGTTGATAGTTGTTATTTATGTTTTAAGATGGTGTCTTGATGACTTTCCATGAAGTATGTGAGTTTGCCGATTGAAAACCTATGAGTTTGGATAGTTTTAGATTCTTAAATTGATGATT
>NW_025893859.1:0-3645 GCF_002878395.1 Capsicum annuum | reverse complement strand
ACCTTGTGGTACTGACTTGCTATAGGAATCATTGGATAGAGTCAAGGCAATTCAGGATAGGTTGAGGGTAGCTCAGAGTAGGCAGAAGACTTATTTAGATCGTAGACTTTGTTTTTTGATATTTGGAGTTGGTAATTAGGTTTTTCTCTATGTATCGACCATGAAAGGTGTGATGAGGTTCGTGAGAAAAGGCAAGCTCAGCCCCAGATATATTGGACCTTTTAAGATTTTTCGCACAGTTGAGAAGGTTTCTTATGAGTTAGCCTTACCCCCATATTTTGTTGTTTTCCATTAATTTTCTATGTTTCCATGTTGCGGCGATACATGCCTGATCCATCTCAACTGCTTAGATGGGACTCAGTCCAATTGGATGAGCAGTTATCCTTCGTGGAGGAGCCTATGCTCATTTTGGCTAATGATGTCAGGTGGTTGCGCACTAGGGACATTCTTATTATTAAGGTTTAGTGGAGGCACCACCAAGTAGAGAAGGAAACTTGTGAGATCGAGATTGAGATGCCAACCCAGTATCCTCACCTGTTCGAGACTTCAGGAACATCATAATCCTTTACTTTTGTGGATGAAAATTCTTTTAGTTTGACTCATTTTCATTATTTAGAGATTTTCTATAGACTCCCCAAGTCATTTATGACTTTTTGGAACTTACAGTTTGATTACCGAATAGTTCGTTTGGTTTTTAGAGCTAATTTCCTATTTTCAAGCCTTTGCTAGTTCAAATTGGCTACTGGGCAAAAACTTCAGTCAAACGATCTCGCATACTAAATTTGACTATTCCAACAACTTTAAAATATTGATTTTATACTAGTGGACCCTTTGTTCGGGACCCGAGGCACTCAGGCTAATTTCGAGCTATTGGTCAGGAATTAAAAAAATGGCAAGTGGGTGTAAGACCCACTATTTAGCAAAAAAGTGTTGGTAAAAATTTTAACTATGCCATTAAGTTCGAGACATCGAATTGATGGTTAGCATATTCCATTTTCATATAGGGTATTTCAAATGAATCTCAAGCAATTGATCGAGACTTAGAAAATTCCCAAGTCTCAGATGGTGTTGGTGCATCACGTCTGACATGCCCTTGATAACTGAAGTGATCTGCCAGCCACAGTGTATGTCGCATAAGTAATAAGATGATTAGTGGGGCAAGTATCATATACACGATACAATTATTGCGTAGGCGACATCTGTCATCTAGCAAGGTAACACGTTAGCAATATTTTGATTGCATAAGCGATAGTTTGATCGTGTAAGCAATACCTATGTACATGGAAAAGGTATAGATACCTCATTTAGCCTATTTTTCATCATTTCTCATCCATTCTATAGAATTATAAACCCTAAAAAGTAGGAGTTCTTGGGAGAATCAATTGTAGGTGATTGTGGAGCTTTAACAACATTAATTTACGTAATTTTCCATCAAATATGTGGTAAGATTCTACTATTTTCATGGATAATTTCTCCATTCTTATCTAGTATCCCTAAAAGCTTGGAGAATTGATTTTAGCACTATTATAGCTTGAGATTCTTCAATTTTTTAGAATAAATATTCCTTGAGCATATGGGGACGTTAAGTTGGTTTCGAGAACACGATTTTTGTAAACGAGCCCCATATGAGATTTTTACATAACTTTGGACCTAAATCACAGTAGTACAATGTGGGTATCATTTTTTATGTTTTGATTAATAAATTATGATTTAATAGCATGGGACCTTGCGGAAGCTTCTCAAAAGAGGAAATCGGTGATTTATTGGATTCCTCAATCTTTCCTCGGTGCCCAAGTAGGCTAGGTTTACCTTCTTCATCAATTGAACTATCTCGTAGTATAATTATTATATTATGCAGTGTATGTAGGGGAATTTAGGTGTTGGGAGTCTAAATGAGAATATTTAGTTTAATTGGACCTTTAAGCTACCTTGAAATTGTTATTTGGAGTAGTTAGCATTTTTATTCATGGCTTAGGTGAATTGAGCTTCAGGGTATATATTTGGAATGAAAATTCCCTAATTAATAAAGGTAGATAAAATTATCCTAGTCATTCATGTTAGAGTAGAATTGTCCTTAGTTGCTTAAGTTAAGGGAATTGCCTTAGCTGTTATTGGTTTGGGTAGGATTGCGCTAGTAGCTCAAGTGTGGGAAGAATTACTATTTTAGATCCAATTATGACTTACTTGACATCTAGTAATGAACTTAGATATCTTAGCCTATTCTGGGGTTGAAGTTGCCTAAATGAATTTTTGGGGAGTAGAAGTAGGCCCCTCCAGCTCACCTTAGGCCAAGACTTGTGATAACCTTGTAGAATTATTTACTTATGATATACCCGTATTAATGATAGGTTTGACATTTAAGGAGGGTGAATATACTTATTGAGTATGTTAAGTTTGATATTAAGGGATTGATGTTAGTTCCTAATATCGCTAATGATATTGCTCATATGCATAATTAAGGATATAATTTATAATTTTGATTATTCATATGGATTCCAGGTATGATTATTGATATGGATTCAAGGTATGATTAAATATATGGCCTATTGATATGCTTAATGCTATAGATATTGGCATAATTAATGGTTAATAGCCTATAGTTATGGTATGGCTTTATATATATATATATATATATATATATATATGGCTTATGGGTATGATATGTCTTATATATATGATGTGGCTTATGTCTATATGTAATATAGGTTATAGGTATGATATGAATTATACATATGATATGGCTATATCTACATACATACACACATACACACATTTATATATCTATACGTATGCATGTATATAATGTAGCTTATGTCTATATGTAATATAGCTTATGGGTATGATATGAATTATATATATAATATGGCTATATATACATATATACATACATACATACATATATATAAATATATATATAGCTTATGGGTATGGTATGAATTATATATATGATATGGCTATATATACATATATACATACATACATACATATATATATATATTGTCTTATAGATATGTTAATGGCTTATGGATATGATATGGCTCATAGATATGACGTGTCTCATAGATACGATTAACTACTTATGGATATGATGGGTGGCTTATATATATAATGGTTCATAGAGGTTATCTAGCTTATAAATATAATACGACTTATACATAGGATATGACTTATGGATATGATATGGCTTATGTGTGTATATATACAAAATGGCTTATGGGTATGATATGTCTTATATATGATGTGGCTTATATCTATATGTAATGTAGCTTATAGGTATGATATAGATTATATATATGATATGGCCATATATATATATAAATATATATATATATATATATATATATATATATTATGGCTTATAGATACGCTAATGTCTTATGGATGTGATATGGCTCATGGATATGACGTGGCTCATAGATATGATTAACTGCTTATGGATATGATAGGTAGATTAATATATATGATTGTTGCTATGAATTCTAGATATGCTCAATATTATTGCTTACGAATATTAGTATTGATATGGATTCCGCATATGGCTAATAATATGGCTAATAGATGTGATTATGGATGAGACTTCCGATTATGATTTTTGGTCCGATGTATAAATATGATTAAAGGGATGGTTAATAGTCATGATTTATT
>NW_025893858.1:0-1142 GCF_002878395.1 Capsicum annuum | reverse complement strand
AGGTTCTATTATCTTGTATCCCTTCTCAGTAAATTCTCATTCGAGGACGAATGTTCTAAGGGGGAGATATTGTAATACCTCGCATATTTCTAATCCTGTGATTCATACTTGAGTACATGACATACCTTGAATATCGTAGTGATAGGATAGCTTATGATGCATTAAGCATGTTCATATGAGTCACTTAAGGTAATACAAGCTAAGAGTTTTTGAATCCATCAAGTTTTAGTGTTTGATTTTGCAAGGGTCATCTTTGAACGAGTATAAATCGATGTTAATATGGTAGTTTTGCTGATTTAGACCCACAAAATTATAGAGAATCAAATTATCTTTCCAACGATACCAATTTCTCCTTAATCCAATACCCGAGCAAAATGTTATGCACATTTTCGTGAGAGATAGTAAGCATAGGCGATTGGTTAGGCGCCGCCCAACCCAAGCATAGGCAATCACTTGGGCTCCGCCTAAGTCAATTCCAGGTGTCAAAAACACTCCGTTTTGAGTTATTTTAAAGGTAATTAAGTCTTTAAATACTCCTTACACATCCCTAAACTTAACCCTATGAAATATATAGCTTCTAAACATACTGCAACCCTATTTTCATCTCAAAGCTCATCATCCAAGAGCACTAAAGGAGAAAAACAACTAGGGTTGCATAATTAAGTTTGAAGATCTGATTTCAAGGAAATTCCTCCATCAATCATCAAGAATCTTCCTTCTAAGATATGCTTAGTGTTCATCCAAGGATTCCTTTCGTCCGTGGAGTTCAAGAATCAATCTTTAAAATACAAAAGCTTGGTTAATTGTGGTGATATGATCATACCCATGTTGATTCTTGTTTGTTTTCCCCCTTTTCATTATAAAGTATGATTTCTCTATTGTTGGGTGTTTATGATCATGTTATTGATATAGCGTGATTCCCAAGATGGAATCTTTATATGTTTTGTGAATTCATGATATCATATGAGTTGGAAATATGTAAATTTTGTTGTTCATGATGTATAAATTGATGAATTCACCTATGCTTAAGATGTGCATGTAAGGTGTTTGATAAAGTGCCTAGGGAACTAGAAATCATGCAATATAGCTAAATTGTGACTAAGTGAAGGATTCATGATATGCCCTTACGTTTCAATGACTTC
>NW_025893857.1:0-4369 GCF_002878395.1 Capsicum annuum | reverse complement strand
AATTAATCAATATTATGATAGGTTATGACTTTTCAGCTTGAAGCTTAGCTTTATAATTATTAAAATAATTAGTTCTTTCCAGCAACCGTTTATTTTTACACTGAGTTGCACAACATATTATATATCTTTCAACCAAACTAAATTTGTGCTATTGGATTGAGGGCAAAAATTGAATTTGGAGGCCAGTTTGAAGGATGCAAAGAAAAAAAAGCAGTCCAAGAGCAAAAATTGAGTTTGGCCAAGAAGTATTTAGAAAAATCTATTGCTCTCGATGAAATTAAATAAACAGATGATTAGCAAGTTGCAACAAACACCACAGCTGATAGAAAAGAAAACTGATACATACATCTGTTGGAACAGATTGTCCATATGTTGTAAGTTATCTAACAGGTGGAATATATTTTGCAATAGATTACCAATCTGTTTCTTTCAGAAATATAACAAAAAGATAAAATATTGTATTCATATCCGTTTTTTTAATTTACATATTAATAAAGTCATCAGTTTTATTTAAGTAACACACACAACATATAAATACCGGATAATTTGCGTCAGATGTAGAGTCTGTTGCGTCAGATATGGGTCTGATGCAATAGATATGGAGTCTGTTGGAATACATAGCAGCCTTGCTGGTGGTTTGATTTGTTCCATCAGTTGCTCCATCTGTTGCAACATCAACAACAGCATAATGGATTACCCAGATGAAATTTCTCATCCAAGGATGTTTAGGTGGTTGGCTGCAAAGAGCAACACCAATATTAAGGAGGCTGATCTCTTTAACTCTCCGGATGATGCAGTACATCTTCTTCAAGTAAAATAATTCTACTCAAAGATAAGAAAGATATTGAACAGATGTTATATCTGGTGCATGAGATGTTATATCTGATGCACCAGATAGGACATCTATTGCGATGGGGTATATCTTGCATCAGATTACCCATCTGTGGCTTTGGTTCTCTGAACCCGACTCCTAAAATATTAACCATCTACTGCAAATTATGAAATAGATGTTTAATCTGATAACATATCATTCATCTGTTGCAACGTATAGATCATCTATTGCATAACAGATTACCCGTCTTGTACAATTGTTGCAACAGATGATTGATATTTTGCATCAGATTATCCATGTGTTGCTCTGTTTCTCTAAACCAAACTCAAACGGATTTTAACCATATACTGTAAACTATGCAACAGATAGCTCTTTTTTTTTAAATATAGCCCAACTGTGAAAATTATTATATTATATGATTTAAATGCATCTGTCTTTTTTTTTTTTTAGGTTGTGCATATTACTCTTGGTCATGTTGACACTATTACAGACCCACCGGTGGAGTTAATAAAGAAGGAATTGGCTGGAGCAACAGCCATAAGAAGAGCAGTTACGCAAGGTCAGCCTAATGTTGAGGCTCTTCATGACCAACCTTTTACTAAGGCAGATTCGGGTGCTTCTTCTGGTGGAGTTGTTGGTGTTGGTGGCAGGCATGCTGATGCTGCTACCAATCATGATCATGAGCATGTTGATGCTCAAGAAAGAATAAATATGTTTGAAAACACCCCTTCTCGCCCTTACACAGGCCTCTCACCCCTCTTCACTCTCGTGTTCTCGTTGCGAATGCGATGGGTGAAAGGACAGATAGGATAAACTTTTTGAAAAAGTAGAGGTTATCTCTAAATCTATCGAGGAATTCAAATCCAAGAGGTGTGTCATACCATCTAAGAAGGTGAGAGAGCCATACACTCCTACGGCATTGGTTAGGAGAAAGAAAAGAGCAATTAGAGACATACTCTCCACTCGAAAATTAAAAAAAATTGTAATTTCTCCCTCTCCAAAAGCTGTTGAAGTTCCGAGGCCAATCAAGAAGGTGGACATATACGTGGAACTTGGCTTCGAAGAGAAGAGGGATCTGTGACAGGCTAAGAATGCCAAGCCGGGCGCACCAGATTACCCCAGGCATCTCTTTTCCCCCCCAAGACTTCCAAACTATGACTGATATGTGTATGCCGTACGAGGACAAGGCAAGTTTACTTTTCCTAACCTAGACCTTTTAATCTACCCCATGAAGAAGAAGCTACACAACAGATTTTACATCTGTTGCAACAGCTGGGTATACTGGTGCAACTGGTTGTGGTTCTGCTGCAACTTATTATCCATCTGTTGCATAGGTTGCATTGGATTATTGATTCAGAGAACCCTATCCAATAGATGGATCATCCGCTGCATCTTTACATTTACTAACCTATTTAAAAATTAACTTCTTATCTCACAACATATTGACATAATTCTCTACCTCGTGAGGAAAAGGTAATTAACATACCGAGAAGCTCATGACGCTGCCGATAGGATAATGGACCTCGACTTCTGCAAGAAGCTCAAGGATAGGTACGATCAACTCAATGGAGAGGCGTCAGCCCTTAGCGTGGGACTTGATTTCCTAGTTCCTACGTTGTTCTTGGATGAAGAAGAAACTTTAAGATATGTTAAAGGGGACAGGACAAATCCATATGGCAAGAGCTGGACCGAGGCAAAAAGGATTCTTGAAGTCATTAGCGTGAACGGCATGCATTATCGGGTTGTTGAGATACTACTCGAGGAGGGAAAGATCAATGTTTATGACTACAACGTACCTCTCATCGATGATTTTAATCTTTTTCTCCTCATGGAGCCACTGATGGTGCTGTTGCCCATCTTGTTGAGGGAGTGTAAATCTGATGAATCATTTGCCAAAGGAAGAATTGATGAAGAAATCATGGGATTTTGAAGGTCGAAACAGGGGAATGATCCTTCCAAAAGATGATGCCGCTAAAGCGAGCGGCTCGCATGCTCTTGCACACATCGAATGTTTGCTGACCGACACAGAAATGTCCGAGCCAATGACTTTTATGTGCGACAACGCTGTGGCAAACCTGCAAAAGGTCTGGGATTATAGGGTACTAACTGGACGCTTGAAGCCTGTGTATATAGAAGAGCCTGTGAAACAAAAATTTTTAATTTCAAGTCACCCTTCACTTTATTACATGTACATATAGTGGCAATAATTTTTTTTGATGAAAGTTGAGTTTTTTATAATGCAATAGATTAGATTGTCAATCTGTTGTAAAATATCTTTAATCCGTTCTAGCAGATAGTTTATCTGTTGCAATAGGTTGGTAATCTGTTACATTACACCGATGTTATTTCTATGAATAATCTAATAATCTAAGTCTAATCTGTAGCAACAGTGGGAAGACTTGTTTGATAATTTCCATAGATGACCTAAATTTTACAACATATGCCTAAATCTTTTTGATATTTTCCAACAGTTATGCTTGAATATCCATGTGCTCATCGACAACAAACTAATAGTCATCCTAAAGGTGAAACCGGTGAGGCAAGAAGGCCGTGATAGGGGAGTAACGAGTGTAGAGGCGCTGTTTAAGGGAAAAATATTCAGACTACCAGGCTAATAGTGACAGAGTAACATAATTATTTAAGAATAATCTAGTATATAGTGATCTAAGATGATCATATTTTGTTATGTATATGGTTGAAAGGAATATTTGAAAATAGCATCATATGAAATAAAATGACTACCTACTTACCTGATAAAATGATAGATAAATTTAAAATACTTGTTTTGTATGTACTTATGGATATAGAAATTGTAGATATAAGAAAAATAATATGAGAAAAAATATTTGATAAATATTTTATGGCTAGAATAAATTACACACCACACCACCTACCTACTCTTACAAATACCTACATACCAAACCTACACATCAATCATGATAAATTACATATATTTAGAATATTGGAAAATGAATATGAAAAATCTACAATTAATAGAAAAACTAATGAAAACAAATCTAGAAACAAATATATGAGAACTAAAGATATAAAATATATAGAATTCCTTAATGAAAAATATACAAGAATTATTAAGATTAAAACAAACAACCAGTAAATATTATGATAAAGCATTTAATAACCCATAAATCTAATTCCAAGTTATCCAAGTTATTCGTAGAAACTTAAATATCATATGAATAATATGGCAAGCTATATATCTGATGAAATTAAAATACTTGTTTTACATATCATTAAAGACTTAGAAATAGAATACATAAAGAAAATAATATGGGAAAAAATATTTCATGAAGAATCATTAAGTCTAGAATGGTTAGAAGATATGCATGATCTTAGCATATATTATTTAGATAGTTATTACTCAGACAATAACAGTTATTACTCAGATGGATACTATACAGATTAAATGTTAGAATATATTAAAAGAGTTAGAGAAAAACAAAGTTGGATATACGAAGAAATTAATTATAGAAACCAACTTAGAAGAGGAAGAAAACAATTAAAAGAAAGATTAATTTG
>NW_025893856.1:0-2800 GCF_002878395.1 Capsicum annuum | reverse complement strand
TTATGGGTTTTATGGAGTGTTCCAATGTCTCCTTTTAGCTCTGGAATTTTATTTTCTTTCGATTGAAATAGCTCTGCACATTGCTGAGTTAGCTAAGTCATAGATTTAGACTTGAGTTTAACTTCATTAGGCTTTAGCTTTTCTATTTCATTACCCATACTGTCCACTTTCATTGAAAGCCTAGTTAGAGTTTTGAGTATTTTTTCTAAAGTATCATCTTCTATTTTATCAGTCTGTGCAGCTTTGTCTTGATACGTAATCTGCAATAACATTTTTGTTAGTACTAATTAATTCAATTGTAAATGTAAAATTTAATATATTCAATACCAGTCTCCGAATTTCTTTCGTTGTAATTGAATTTTGTATTTTCTTTGTTAAGCACTAACGTACCTGTGTATTATCTGATCGTTCAATAAATTTGTTCGTACAACCAGGGGATGTTTACATATACTTTGATTGGGAAACATCATTTGATTTACATAACCAGTGAATTTGCGAGCAATTTGCTTAGTACGAGACATTTTGGATGTATGCTAATATGAAAATTTTGTAGATTCAAATGTGTTGATAGTGCCAGATTTATATCATATCTTCCAATATGTTTGTGAAGTCAAATATTAGTTGGTCAAAAGCCTAATGATATATTTTGATATTACTCTTTAACAAATTTTCTCTAGCATTCTCTTCTAATAAAGCTTCTTCCATCTACTTTTGAAGATCTCCCTTTGTTCTCTTTTGCTTAAGACAGCTCTTTTTCAGATTACCTGGTAGTAAAAAACATAAAGTACTTCGGACACTGTTTGAATCCTCTCCCAAGAATCAAAGCTCCCTTTTTATTCATTAATTAGCTTTATTTTTTTTGTGAAAAACAAAAATATCTGTAATTTTAATATAGATATCTTTTAGACAAATTTTAGAAGTAATAAGACATTATTTATGTCTCCTCTTTATTCTATAAAGGTTTATTCTTTGTTAATAAAATTGATATAAGCTAGTAACAGATCAAGAGCATGAAGTTTGAAGAGCCTATTTGTCACGATCTAGACTAGGGCTTGGCCGTGACGGACATCCCGAACCATGAAGGCCCGGGCATCCTACTCTATCTGGTAATCATGCACAACATTCATAAAATAAAAGAAGATGAAAAAATATAATCTGATACGAAAACATGGTCATACTCTGGATTTATTTTAACAATAAGGAATGAAATCCAAAATCAACTAAACAACATTTGGAACAGTCTGCGAAATCTCTGCTACATGAAAATCTAACAACTATCTGAAAACTGGGACAAGACCCCCAGTAGACCAAACCAACGCAATAATATAATCTGAAATAATAGGCCTTCTAGAACAAAGAAGGCTCACCACTGAATGGATCACTTCTCTCTAGAATACTCTACTTATTAGCCGGACCCTTGGACTGAGCCCCCGAACCTGGAAGGTAGGGTTCAATACAGATGTACTGGTATGCAGAGCAGATCCAAAATACTAATTTATATTCAACATATATGAGAGCAATTTAAAACAGTTCATAAGCATATCATATAGTAAGTAATCTCATGGGCATTTTTGAAAGACTATAAAATCATCTAAACTCTGTGACACTCTTTGTTTTACTTCTGCGCTAGGTGGTATACCCTACAACTCTGAAATTCCATTATCTAAATAACATCCACCATTGACTTAAAGGGGAAGCCTCCAACCTAAGTGTGCCGCAAGGGTTGGAGTCTCTAACTCTACTACGCCACACGGCCTTCGCCAGTGTAAAAATAATATATCCAGATCGGTAAATCATGGTTTTAGGCTGAGAGTTACTTAAACTCAAGCGTTCTTCGGGTAACCACCTAACCCTCTTTAAGACCATTTTTAAATTTTTAAAAGATGTATTCTATGAAAACATATTTTGAATACATACTCTGTTATGGCATACATACTTATGGTATCGTTATACCATTGACTTACAAGTCACATCTCTGAGCTATTATTAGCATATTACAATCTTTGTTTTCAAAACATAAGTTCGAGTCCACCATATCAGTAAATCATTTTAAAGTACTCCTTGGATAAAACTCATGTAAACACATGTATGCAACTCTCTTTGGCAAACTTTTAATGATGCAATGTGGCCATGTCAAAACTCTTAATCTCATGCATATCTTTCTCTTTTAACAAAATATATTTACATCAAGAAACTCCCTCTCTTAAATCTCTAAATTATGTTCAAAATACTATGGCATTTGAGTAAACTATTTTCAAGCCATAAATCATTCATTTCAAATCATTCACAATAAGATCATAAACTTGAATTTATCACAAGAGAGGGACTTCATAATCTGTGCTCTCAAACAAATCTTAAATTTCAATTTCATATATACATATACTTGTAAATCAATTTAAGGGGATGAGGACTAAAGGCCAAAACAACAATATCAATAACATGCAGAAAGCATAATAAAATCATGGATTTCAAACCCCTTTAAAAAATTCATGCTTTATAATCTTTAAATCATAATTGAGTGTTTTCAACAAGCCCATGCATTTTTAGGATAAACCCCACATACCTCTATTTATGAAATTAAAGAATGATTCTTGGTGCCCATGACTTGGGAATTCCAAATCTTCAATCAATTTTAAAAACCCACATTGAATCTTGAGTTGTTTGGGTTTTCTTGTTTGAAACCCTAAGGAGTGTTCTTGATGGTTTTTGATGAAAATATCAATAATGAGATCATTTGGGATTAAAATATCGTATTTAAGCTGATAAGAGGGTGAAAATACCTAATGTACTCTTAATGAGA
>NW_025893855.1:0-1200 GCF_002878395.1 Capsicum annuum | reverse complement strand
AATCTAAGACATGATTGTCAACAAGCTATTTTAATTTGCATATTGGCCTTAACATAGTGCTAAGACAAGAAATGTGATATTGTGGTGGCTACGAGATAGCAGGCAACTAATGATGACCAAGGTGCTATAGTGTTGGCAAGGCAGCCTTGGGCACAAGAGGCGATGACAGGCGCATGCGGGCATGCGTTCAGGCAGTGACATAGGAATAACAAGGCCTTGGTATGACATCGACACTGGTATGGCAAAGTCGATGGCATGGCATAGGTGATGGCATGGCACAGGAAAGAGCATTGGCATGGTTAAGATTGTGTCATCACATAGGTAGTCACATGGCCTAGGCAGTGACATGAATGAGGCAGCAGCATAACGCAAGCAGTGGCATAACGCACATGTTGACAGTGGCATGACATAGTCAAGGCAATGCTTTGGCTGGGAGAAATGACAAGACAAAGACAACATTTTCTAAGTGTTAGAAAGATGAAAATTGGCTAAGTGTTAAACATGGAAACTTTGGCTAAAAGGGCAAAGCTGCCCATATGCTTGTCACATGGGCAGTTGATAGTATGAATTTTGAATATTGTATACATGCGACATTTTTAGAATTTAATTTGAATACTGAGATCAGTTTGTAAAGTTATGTGATATGCATGCAGGCCATGTCTAATGACATACTACCAAATGTTGCAGTTGTAGCTGCCCTTATGTATCCTATATATTTTGTTGCTGGAAATACAAGGCAGTGAATGTTGTAGTGCCTTAGTACAATTTGTCTGACATTGTCCTTTGTAATTCTAAGAGAATAATAAAGGTTGGAAACTTGTTTCCTATATATTATTGAGTGTTTTACGTTTTTGCATCCTTAGTCTATTTCACTTAGACTATGCAGTGTATGTGGTGGCTGAAGTTATGCAATGTGGTATGACTGCTAAGCATTGGCATTGCAAAAAAAAATAGCCCTTGTCTCACTGGTATTAAAGCATTGCTATATGAAAATGGTGATGAATGCTCAACTAAATGAGTATGTTATATGAGTGCAAAATTTTATCGACATTACTAATGAACTCAAACGAAGCGAAGGCTTGGTGGATTTCATAACTCAAATCAATGCCATGAAGGAAGAAATAAAACTATGGCATGCCCAGTTTGATGAACAATCTATGGAATTTATTAATATACATGAGGCCTTAACGTTGCTGGTGC